>NC_045671.1:21193793-21231293 GCF_009829145.1 Chiroxiphia lanceolata | reverse complement strand
CGACATGCAGCATTAACAGCTTCCAGAATTCACGGACATTCAGAGGACTGACATAAACACTTGTATGACATTATGGTGCTGTACAATTTCTTATGCCAAAGATGTAGAAAAATATTATTTGAAAGACTGAAAGATGTTCGTATGGTTTAACTAAGATGTCACAGCCCCAAAAAACAAGGGCTTCCTTTGATACTGTATACCTAACATCCACAAATTCATAAATGGGAGAAGAGTAATCTTCTGAATTATATTTGCAAACCACTACCTACAGTTTTATATATATACATATATATGATGTACCTGTAAGGTTGATTTGTTGTGAAAACAGTAGGTACTTTCTTACACCACCTACAAGATGCAGAAAAGTCTTTGAGAAGCAGATACAGAAACCTGCCCAAATCCAGTTTTACTCAAGACATGTACAAAAGATCCAAACATTCCAAGTCAGCACGGATCTGTTCTTTTTATTGCATTCAGTATTCCCGTTGGCCATTAAGGTTTTTTACACTTCAGTTTTTACCTTTTACCCTACAGTGTCAAGAGAAAGCCTCAAATTATAAGATAGTAATGATTGTTTAAAAAAATTAGCAAAATTTCTGTCAAGAGTAAGTTGTTTAAATATTAGAACAAAGAGACAGCCACAATCTAAAATAATGGTATATTTTGCAGTTGGGTCAGGTGTTATAAAAAAGCAACATCTGTAAGGAAGTTTCATTCTTTAATATATTTTGTTACAGTCTTCACATCACATTCTGCCTTCTAGCATGGATTTCAGTTTCATCGACTACCAAGAAATATGTGAGAGCTTTTGATTTGAGGCAAATAATTATGGTACCAATCTGTGACTAGATTTTTCCTTTTGTGTCCCCCCCCCAAAAATAAATTTACTGACCAAAAATCCTCAAGTCTTTCCTCTCCTTAGACACCCAAAGTTAAAGAAGTAAAAACTGACAAACAACTGCATGCAGTAAGTATTAGCTTATTCTCATACTTCAGGTCTCCATTTATATTAGCTCTTTTCAGCTTTCAGAACTGCACATAAATGTTCAACAGAAGTGAAGATTCCCACATACCTGATTTAAATCTACTGACAACACGTTTGCCTTCCTTGTTATTTATGTCCAGGTTATTTTTCCTGGATTCTGAAGGAGAAGTCTACACCTCTAGAAACGAGTGATGAAAGTAACCCAAACAGAATAGAATTACTAGCTTTGCCTAGTCTTTCACTAGAAAAAAGTAGAAACATAAGATCCAATTATTCTGGATCTTGTCTTTAGTGCCTGTCAGTAGTCAGCTGCTAGGGAAAGAGCATAAAGAAACAAAGTCTAAAGTGAAACTTCTTGTGGACGTGTCCTAAGGTACTTCTTGCCTCTAGAAATCAAGTTAAGGACTTTTTAACACTGAAAAACAAAACTAAACCATAAATGTTTTATAGACAAGAGGTAAGCTCCTGGCTATGGCTGCTGCCCTTTTAAAATCCTTTACACATTTAACTTTCTCATCACTTAACAAACAATTTCAGAATTTGTGCTTTCTCTGTGAAAACCACAGTTTTATTACTTTAAAGCTGGAGACTAAACCCAGAAGAGCTCAAAGGGCTTGACAGAATCTTAAGGTAGAACGAGAAAAAAAGGTCCTTTCCATACTGTTATGATTTACTACCTTATCCATCTTCTTTTACTCACTTTCTCTCCCCCACTTCAGCTCCCTGGGCTGAAGAGCAAAGTAACACAAGATGGTTCAAGACAGTCAAAGAGCTGACCCCTGGTGAACAGAGGTATTCCCCTCCCTAGCCCCATCTGACATCTCTGCCAGCACTAATGCTCAAACGATATCTCTGTGAGTCAATCCGGTTCACCAAAACAGCAGGAAATTAACACAGTAACCAAAAAAAAAAAAAAAGCTAACGGTTTTTCTCCTGGGTTAAGCAAATTGAATGAGCTTACCAAAAAGTTTGAACTAGCATCAGAGACCAGAGAACCAGAGAGGGGGAGAGGCAAATGAGACCTCCAAATTTAGGCTCACATTGATTTCTCAAGGGACTTCGCCCCCAGTCTGTTTAGGGTACAGAGCTGCAAGTGAGTTAGACTGTTCCAACTTCTAGCTGCTGCATAAAGAACCTCAAATTGCCCTTGTTTCTCACTCCACAAAGGTACCTCTGTTCTTACCCCAGTCCGCTGTCATCTCCCCTAGTTGCATCATTAGCAATAGCAAGTAGATCTACCGCTCTGATCGTAAGAAGGGCATACAGTTTATGTGAAGTTTGATGGATGAAAAAATTATCCACAACAGGGGGTTTCTGAATGCATAATGAAATTAGGATCCTCTGTACACAGACAAAAATTCCACCTTCCCGAGCCACAGTCACAGACAGGAATGGATGCTTAGAACAAAAGTGGTATAATGGTACAAGGACAGAGCAAGCACACATCACTACTCCTAATGTTCTGCCACCATCCAGCAATTGGCAACAATTCAGGTTCTGTATAAGCCAGAATGGCACCTACGTGCTTAAGCCACCAAATGAAAACTTCTCTTCAGCATTAGAAAAATCAACACAATAAACACTTTCCTGGCTGGATGGAGCAAGTGGAGCTCTGAAGAAGATGAGAGGGAGTTGCTCAGTATTGCTACAGAGCAAATTCACTGTTGGAAGGACATGCATCTCTTCAGAACTAATGTTGCTATTAACCATGGTGCATGCTAACACGCCATGGATTCAGCCTAAGCACATAGAAAACCCAAAGCTGACAGCCTGTATTGACTAGATAATGAAGTATCTATGTGTAGTTCAAACTTAAAAATCCGTAACAGTGTAACTGTACAACGTACAGCTTTTTTTTTTTTTCTTATAGTATACTAAATTCCATGTATTAACACTACACACAATTACAGCACAAGTAATTCAAACAACTGCAGTAATGCTGGCAACATGCAATCGCTACCTGCAGAGCTTAAAGTACCAGCTCCCTAATCTGCAAATTTTACCTACACACATTGTTGGGTTCACTAAGGCTACATAAGCACACAAACATTACAGACTGAGGCCCAAGATAAAATGTCAATGAATGAAGATGAAGGAAGTAGGCAAGAAATACAATACTTGACACAGGTATCACGAACTCCCACATTTTCTTAGCCATGGGTGACTATTTTCTGATTTAGACAGGATCTCACATTTAGGCACTCCTTTTCTAGTCACAAAATCATCATCAAAGATAAACATTCTCTTCTCAGAGTCCGGATGTAACCATACACGAGTATATAGTCCCTCCTGCACCTAACAGCTTATGGAACTAAGTTACCGTGACATTTCAGGGTAACTTTGCAAACTTGGGTTTTGCCAGGGATTACTCTACTGTGAAGAATATGGAAATCGGTTACAGGATTTTCTGAAGTAAAAAAACTATTTCAAATTATAAAAATGTTAAAACCAGGTAATTTTTATCATCTCTGTTAATAGAGATTTCTCTGAATCTTCAGGGCTTCTCCTTCTGTTCTTGCCTTTCAACACAGTTATTACCCTGTTCTTGCAATACATTCTTTCAATTTTTTTTCAAATCCTTATCATAGAAACAACTGAAGTTCCCCTTTTTGCCCAGCTGAGAAAGTCTGTCTGGCTAAGTCATCTCTGAATGCCAGCAGCCAGTGGGAGCATGGAGTGGGCAGAGGAATGGAAGAATCCAATAGGTATAACCAAAATAAAAGTTCTTAAGTTACAGGCTATTCAAAAAGCAAAAGATGCTGGCTGGGGATCAAGATTTTTATGAGGTGCTGCAAGAAGGAACTCGGATTTTCAGAGGCAAAGAAGAATAGCTAGTCCACCAAGACAGCTGAAAGAGCCTTTCTGATATGCTTAGGAAAAGCTGGAGAGAAGTGAAAGTTTATGAGCCCACCCTGAAGAGGCTCTGGAGTGGCAAAAATTCTGGGAGAGAATGGCATGGAATGGAATGGGACAGAAGTTGAAAGTTGTAAATGCTACGGAGGCCAAGAACTGCACTTCTGGAGATGGAAGAATGAGAAACGGGGCCTCTGCTGTGGTAACAATTGGGGTTACCAAAGATCTTCATTTCCTCTTCTATAACCCAGGCATCATCTTCAGTCAAGACCTTTTGTTTTGGAGAAAAAAACCTATTTCTATTTCTTCTCCCTCCCTGCCTCACCCAACTGGGCACAACCAATTGTAAGTGCTACAGTAATGAGAAAAATTAAATAGAATTACAGTCATATTATGCGTGCAGACAATTCACAATGCATCAGGAAAGAGACTTAATACAGCTAAAAGAAGAAATAATGGACCTCGTTGTCTTGAATGAGATTTCCACCTATATGATACACACAATGTATTAATACTTAAAGTCAAGACAGGATGGATTATGGTTGTTAGCACAGTTGTAATTCAGCTTCTGTATACAAAGAACTACCATAAATTTAATACATTTTTCTTAGTTTTTCTCATGGATCCACATTCCAATTCAACAGAAAATAATTATCTGTAGCTGTTTAATCCACATAGGTGGGTGGCTCCATGGCATGAAAAAACAGAAAGACAACAGCATTACATATAGGCGTAATGCCACCAAATAACATTGCCAAGCAACTGGAACTACTGTATCTCCAAACTTCTGAAAGACTATTTAAATAACTTAAGGGTGCAATGCTACAGTTTTGCATATGTTCTTGTCCAAAATAAAAAAAAAGCCTTCCTCCTTAATATCACATTGTTAATGACATGGTCATAAATTTGGTGGCCAGGTTAGAGTGATGACATCAATAGATTACTATGGTCAGCACAGACATACATAAGACAGTTTTGCCTCAGGGGGCAGAAAACAATTGTAAACAGAAAAAATCTGAGATACCAGAATCATGTGTTTTACTTTGGTTTTTTTTTTTTAATAAGAGGTAATGGGATGGACAAAGCAACGCAAAAGAGGCAATCTTTAACAGATCTGATCATTACTAATTTAAATTTGTGAAATATTTTTAAAAAATTTTAAACTGCTTAGGTCTGCTCTAAAGGTAAAACAAATGGAATCAAATTCGTTTAAAAAAACCCCAAAACAATAAAACAACATGCTATGCAATTTTCACAGCAACCGCTGTGCTCCTCACAGCTTTCGAAGATATGCATGGATACTGTTTGTTATTCCTGAAGTAAAACGCAAGCATGTATTGAAAAACATAGGGAAATAGGAATCCCTTAAAAAACTAAGTTTGTTTCTAGACCCTTATCCAGGTTGGTCTATGTATGCCACAGATACAACCTCACACAGCACTATGTAAATGCAAGCGCATTCTTTTCTCAGTTTACATAAAGCAGTTCCTTTATATGGGACAGAGACTATGCTAGTAAGTCTCCAAGACTTACTCAACCTTCAAATGCAGGGCCAACCTGGGACTTTCTGCATCTGATTCTGATGTCAGGAACACTACAAAAGGTACTTAAGACATATATAAGTAGCTCTGGACCGCAACAACCACACTTGGCTAGCACTAAACACAAGTTTAAGACTCCAGGACTGAGCTGGTGACAACCCTAGACAACAGATGTGCAATCTGCACTCTGAAAAGGGTTATTTAATTTGGATAGAGTCAGCTTGTATCCAACAGTGCATACAATATATTCACCCTCTTGAATCCCTAAGCTCTCAGATGTGCCATGTACATACATTAAATCGCTTTATCATGCTGACTCAGTCTGGCTGAGCAGCTTTGCAGATCATTCCTCAACACCCAAATAATATGAGATATCCCTTCCCATTAATTGAGCTTACAAACAGTTGTTGCATACAATCTTATAACAAGAATAAAGAAAAGAGATGTGAGTTTCTTATCAACACATTGATGCTAAGAGTCAGAGTGAGTGCCGATGGCCAGTGAAAGCAAGAAAGCAACCATAATTCCTATAATGGACAGAAGATGGATAAAATTTCTGATTTACACCAGAAATAGCAAACTTCTTGAGTAACCAAGAATGTGAACTAGTTTCGTGCTTGAATTATCAACAGAGTCAGCATACAGCAAAAGGAATATTTCCATTCTTCAGACTTCTCTTGCACAAAATGTATCCTTGCCAGTTAAAGAATTCAATAAGAGAATTGTTCACATTTATATATAAAATCAGACCAATAGTTTTGTGCAACTTGCAAGACTTCCTGTGTTCAGAGCAAGGGGGGGCAATCACAGCGTAAACTGCTTTGCAATCTGATGATATTTTACAAAGAGAAAAAATAATATCAACACCAGTGCAAAAGGCAAAAGAACAATCTTGGGAAGATACCACAGTTTTAGAAAGGTGAATTTAAAAAAAGAATTGCTTCACAAAAATCAATACACTTTCCCCATAGGTTCATGATGTAAAATTCTATAATCAAGGCTTGTAGATTTGTAATTATGGTATGTCAGCCACATTTAAACAAGCATGTTAAAAGATTGTTAAAGTTAAACTAACACAATTGCAGTGTGAATTGTCTTAGTCTCATTCTAATCTACTGGTGTCAGTTCCACTTAATCACATGGAAACTATGGCAAATGTCAGTGCTATTTTCACACAACCCGACTTACTTTCTTTGCAGTTGTTTTTAAAATAATTTCCTATCTGAAATGGAAATAAGGTATTTTGGAAGTTTTGCATTTTTTACTAATTAATTCCCTCACTATCCAGCAGGTCATTGTTTGGATTTACTACAACTAAGACCATTTTGAGGTGATTATACCAAAAGTATTGCTTGTTAAAACAGAAAACATTACTATTCATGCTCATCAAATCTAGGGTTTTTTTGAATGATAAACTAGTGAAAGTATATAATCACCAAGAGCCTGGCTACCAGGGCTGTCAAAAAAGCAAAAGGTTCTCCCTATTCCTAGTTTAAATTTCTTTCACTGATAGACAGCAACGTAAGAAACGTGCGGGCAAGTAAACCACCCACAATCTACAATACTGTCTCTTGGGAGGAGTACACAAAGAATTGATGATATGCAGCTAAAAAAAAAAATCCCAAAACAGAATAGCTGCTTCATTCTTAGTCTGAGAAAAAACGATGAGTTAGGTAACTAACGAGAGAAAAAAAATTGCTGCAATAGATGACTAAAAAAAAGCAAACAAAATGTCTAAAAAGTTCTGTATGCCCTAAACATTCTTGACTCCTACCTTTTTTTTATATATTCATATTGCCTGAGCACTGAACGTGCTTAGAAATCAGCATTACAGGCTAAATTCAATGTGCCTTTCTAAACACGGAAAAAAACCTAAGGAAAATTACCTGACGTGCTAGTCAGTCACTTTATGGAATGTTTAATAAGCCTCTACACAAGTCTCACACAGCAGGAAAAAAATACCTATACAGTTGTTCTAGTCCAAAATAGGAGCACAATGCTGATGTTCCTAAGTTAGCACAAGTCACATGTACGTCCACTGTAGTAGAGTGCATAACTAGGCTTCTGGGTGGAGAAGGGTAGAGTGGGGCTGAGCCATACCTCTTCTTTTATCTGTGTGCAACCGTCACAGCCGCTGTATCATCTCCCCAGAGGGAGTTACAAGATAACAGTCCTTTCCTCCTCTCCCCTTTTTTTTAAAGTTATGTTCACTTACAGCATGCCAGCTGCTGCAGAATAACTGCAGATATGCCTGTTGTTACCACATAAGATAGACAAGTTTACTTGCTTATTCACACACACAGCCATTCTTCAAAAGCAAATCTGAATCCTGTCAACTGCATTTGTTCCATTTTCCAAAATGTTTTTATCCCTTTCTTTGCACTAGCCCTGAAATGCATACAATTGAGTGGTTTGCTCCCTGGTTGCAGACCAGGAACTTTCAAGTGCCTTTAGCTAGCATCAACAGTAACAATTTTTCTAGTCTTCAAGTCC
The DNA here is from genome assembly GCF_009829145.1 of Chiroxiphia lanceolata. Classification (NCBI taxonomy): domain Eukaryota; kingdom Metazoa; phylum Chordata; class Aves; order Passeriformes; family Pipridae; genus Chiroxiphia; species Chiroxiphia lanceolata. The sequence goes on along the minus strand of NC_045671.1, from coordinate 21,223,421 downwards.
AACCTTTCAAAGCAAATCATGTACAAGAAAATATACCTGTCTGACAGAAATTTGCTAAGTCATAACATGAAGTTCATTGCATGAAACTGCACTATTTAACATCTTCAGCCAACACACACACTAATTCTGTCTTTGCCTGAGCCAGCACAGTCTTTATAATCTTAATAAACCCCACTGTGACCAAACATTCATGTCAAAACCCTGTGTTTACAGCCGTAAGAGAGATCCAGACAAACAAACTCTTCTTAAAAATTAAGACTGTGTTAAAAACCCGGAAGATCGAGGCTCCCTCCGATAATGAATTTAACAGGGCTGCCCAGGGAGGTGGTGGAGTCACCGTCCCTGGAGATGTTTAAGGAAAAACTGGATGTAGCACTTAGTGCCATGGTCGAGTTGACAGGGTGGTGTTTGCTCACAGGTTGGACTCGATGATCTCAGAGATCTTTTCCAACCTAATTTATTCTGTCTGGTTCTGCGGTGCGAACTTTTGAATCACAAATAACCAATTCAACTGCTGCTTTGGCAAAAAAATAGGTGAGACTTCATACCTCGGCAAGTATACCTCGCGACTGCCCTGCACACAGACGGGGCAGCATGACCCCCCTCGGCTCTCAATAGTCACTGACGAAAGGTCACGAACCTCGCGTTTAATCAGCATCCTGGGAAAGCGGGGCCTGTTCCCGGGGAAGCGGCCGTGCCAGGGCCGCGCTCCGGCGCGACTCGCCAGCCCCACACAGCACCGCGGCCCGCGGCAGGGGCGGCCGACGCTGCACAGAGCCCCGTTGCGGCCCCTCCGCCCGGCCCGGTGGAGCCCCCGGGGCTGCGGCAGGGCCCCCTCCCCTGGGGGCCGCACCGAGCCCCGTCCCTTGGCGGCGGGGGACACTCACCGCCTCACGACGCCGGTCTTGATCTTGATCTGCCTGAGGCGCGGGTCGGCCATGGCGGCGCGGGGGCGGAGGGCGCCGTGACTGCGCAGCCCCGCGCCGCGCACGCGCAATACCGCCGGCCCGGGCGGCACCACTGGGAGCAGGGCGGGGGACGGCCGGCTTCCCCCCTTCCGTGGCGCAGTGGAGTTGCCCGGGTGTGGGATGGTGGCGTCCCGGTGGAGCAGCCGGACGTCGTTCGGTGTTTGTTCGCACACGCGAATAAAGGTGGGAGTCCGCCGTCGAGTGCAGCAAGGGAGTTATTCTGACTGGTGCCGTGATGGTGTTTTGGGGTGTGGTGTGACCGTCACTCCCCACTCCCGACTTCTGGTACCGTGGTTGGTCATCGTGACTGAGGCCATTTCACAAGGCGAGGAGCCCTTCTCTGGAAGCGTGTTTGTGCCCTTTCCTCTCATTATCGGGCCGAGAAGGTCCTGTGCCCCAAGGAGACAAACCAGATATCTTTTTTCCCTCCCTCCTGGCCTCAGGGTCCCTGGGCACCAGGCCAATCACTCCGCTCCGGGCCCGCCCGCAGGTCCTGCTCCGGGCCAGCCCGGGCTGTGGGTGATCCCTGTGGGTGACCCCGGTGATCGGTGCGCGGGGAGCGTTCGCAGCCCCCGGAACACTGTCTGTAAAACCGGCTGAGAAGGGTCCTGAGGGGGAACTCGCTGGACAGAGACACCTGGTACCACCTGCTGTCCAGGGACACCTCTGCCATTGTCTGCTTCCTCCGAGGACTGAGGGAGGGACTCGTGTTCTTTTATATGATTTTTGAGTCTAGATTATGATTGTTATATTGATACATCAAACCATGTGCTATGATCCAATCCGATCTGCAGAGGGTCCAGGTGAACAGAAATCATAAGTTAAATTGCATTAGAAATTCTGTATTTTGCTACTTCTATATTGCACTACAGTGATTCAAGAAGAAATGACTGATAGAAGACTTCTTTAATGTCTATAAATATCTGAAGGGAAGGTGCCAAGAGGATGGAGCCAGGCTTTTCTTGGTGGTGCTGAGCAAGAGGACAAGAGGCAATCAGCAGAAACTGATGCACAGAAGTTCCACCTAAATATAAAGAAGAACTTCTTTACTGTGCAGGTAACCAAGTTCTGGAACAGATTGCCCAGAGAGGTTGTGGAATCCCCCCTCTCACTGGAGATACTCAAGAACCGTCTGGAAACAATCCTTTGCCATGTGCTCTGGGATGACCTTGCTTAAGCAGGAAGGTTGGACCAGATGACCCGCTGTAGTCCACTCCCAACTTGATCGATTCTCTGTGATTCTGCTTGTAGAAATCCTGTGCCAGTCTAATCATAAGTTCTATGCTATACTAATAATGAAGTTCTGCTAAGGAAAATAAAGCTTTAATTGTTAAACTACTGTTTCATGGTTAAAATAAGTGTTAAACACACTACAACTTAGTGTTGTCATCATTCTGCCAAGGATCTCTAAAAGAACCTATGTCCCCCCTTAGAATTAGGTGGTTGGTAAAAACAATGAAGAGGCAACATAAGCACTGGCAGCTCAGTCCTGGAGTTATAACTGACTGATGGTTCAAGGGCTGTTTTCCTTCATGGTTACACTTAGCTGAGGCTAACCACTTAAGGGGACAGATTCTTGAAAAAAAAACCCCTTTGGGTCTATGTTTGAAAGAACTTTCTCATAATGACTATTTAAATCAACAAGAAAGAAAAAAAATTAGCTTCAATGAATAAATAAGAAAGACAAATGCAGTTTCAGTGGAGTACAGCTCAGGAAGGTCTGCAGAGGCTTTTTTTTCTCCCACGTCCTTTCATCCTGTGTTGGTGGCGTGCCCTGACTTTCACCACTGCCAGTGACGGCTGTCTCTTGAGAAAAGCGAGGAAGGAAGTCATGTTGCTTTTGGTGACATGATGGTTTCGGGTCTTTAGTCATTCAGCTGTGTCAGTGTGGCTGACATCATCAGACATGGCTCAGGGAAGGCCAAGACTGCTCAAGTCCTCAGTGTTGTGCTTTATGTGCAGAGGAGGATGAATGTGACCCCTGTTACAGAGCCCAGCAAGGCTTCCCAGGAGACCTGCAACATACGGCCTTCCATTGGCAGGTTGTTTCTGAAGGGAAATGCAAGTCTCAAAGTCAACAGCCTGCTCAATGCCACAAAAAATGATCTGCAGACAAGTTCACAGATGTATTCTGTATTTGATACACAAATCTGCCATCAGCTATGCAGGAGGAGGGGGAAGGAGAGCAGCGTTCTGGCAGAGGTAAGGGAAAATGCAGTCCCTTACTTCAACAGAAACTCACATCTTATTATTTTGTCTTTAGAAAGCTGTATCAAGTCATGCTGGGGCTGAAGCTGTTCTGTAAAAAATTCCAAGGCAACCCGGTTATGCTACATACACTTTGAAAATAGAGAAGGCTGCAAATAAAGCTGCAATACCACCATGCACCTACACATCAATTACTTTTTCAAGAATAGTCTTTGATGTCATTTCTATGTTTGACAAAGTCATTCCATAAGTGAGAAGGCCAACAACAAATAACAGTACAAAAATAAAACTTGCCTGGAAGCAGCAATATTAAGAAAAGTAACTTATGTTTCCAAGTGCTACAAATGTTTTATTTCTAGCCCTGAAGCATTAACTCGCATTACTGACAGTGCTTGGCCTCAGTGACTGAATTTTAGAAGTAGAATGCAATTGTTTTCTTACAGCTAATTCAGTTAACTAAGTAGATTATAATATACCCAATCTGTGTTCATATTTAAGTAAATATGATGATAACTTTAAAAAAGTGTTCCTGGTGGATTGTGGAGTATAGTGTAAAATGTATCTGAAAGCATGATGTACTTTATTATTAATATATATTTGTATTAACACCTGAAAATTATTAATTAACACTTTAAAAAATAGTAATTTTATTTCTAAGGGTGTGGATATCTGGGTGTGTGTAATGCTTTCCAGGACAGACACTCCTTTTTAAATAAAGGTGGGGGGGGAGTATTTTTTCCAGAACTCCTTTGAAACAATTTCTAGGTAGGTTTCCATGTGAATTAGTGATGTTACACTAGAGTTGAATACAATCCTTTATGAACATTGCGAATCCTGTTGTACCTTTTGGGTGGTGTAGAAACTGTCGATTCTTCAGTGATTTTTGGCAGCATTCTGCTTGTGTTGCATCTGGTTGAAGGTTTTTCATAAGATCTATTAGCCCTAGGCTTTATGTGCGCGGTGTTGCATAAAGGCAAGTGCCTAAACACAATTTGCTGGTGCTCTAGCTGTGCTAACATACAGATCAAGTCGTTCTGTACTTGGGACCCTTACATGTATCTTTACATATTCTTTTGCTCCTTTCCAGCAGCTCACATGTTAAGCTGCAACTGCTATGAGTATGACTTCCTCTCCTCTGGCCAGTGTCATCTGATCATCCCAGCTTTCATTTTGCTCCACATAAGCAATATTTTCAAGGCAGTTTGTTATATGTGTTGTACAAATTTACTTCAGTGGAAGTTATTGTCGCTGCAAATGCACTATGCCTTCTGTCAAAAAAAAAAATCCATCTAGGTCTTGTTTATTTCTTCTGAATAAGAGCGTACATAGTAGTTACTGCTCCATCCCATTTCACTTAAGAATGAAGGACTGGAAGCAGCTGATCAGCTTGTTGAGCTCAAATGTCTGCACATATAAACAATTTTGTAGTACATGTTTAATATGAAGTGTTCACGGTGCACCTAATTCACTTGCAAGCAAGCACACCAGCTGCAAGGCACTGCCTACGACTCATGACATTGTCTGTGAAAGACCAGCTTAAGAAGTTAATACCACACATATGCTTCATCACAAGAAAAGAGCAGACATTGCAGTATGCCACAAGTCCCTTTTATAGTAGCAATTCCCAGTTAATATACCTCTCAAGAAACACACAGCTTAAGAAACACACAACTTCTAAGGAGTGCAAATACCGAGTCTCATTAATCCTACATTCTGATTATATCCCTTCCTCTCTTTTAAATTTATTTCCTTGACTTTAATAAGGGACTTTCTGAAATACGGGAGCTGTTGCAGTGGAGCTGGTTTGTGTTCATTTCAAATATAAACCCAACACATTTGTAATAGTGATATAGTTCAAATTTGAAACATTATACCATCTATGCTGCTGAGGTCAGAGCATATGTTGGAGAAGAAAATGCAGCCACTGGGGTTTAGTACACTAAGCCCAGTGGCAGTTTCCATCACCTTTTCCATTCATTGCCAGTTGGTTTAGGCAGCTTGAAGAGCCCATGGCCAAATGCACGTTTGCTTCAGCTGAGGAGTGAGACCATTATTTTAGTAAGTAAATGCTCAATGAGCTTTTATACTATTTTGTTTATCCATCAAAACCATGTGTTCAGTTTGAATATAATTTCATTTATGATCAAAAAAATGTGGAAATTAGTATTTAGTTTTCAAATTATATCTTTTTTGTAGGAAAACAATTCGTTCAGCCTCCCTAAAGGATACTGCATAAATGGGATTAGATTTTGAATAAAAGTTGGTAGTGTTTACTTAGTTTTTTATGCATATTCAGTAGATAAAATTAGCATGTGTACAACTAGCTGGTACACAGCTAGGCACCATTTAACAGCACAAGAATTAATTTCCCTGGTTGTCAGCATACAAGATAGCATCAGTATTCTTTGTAGTGTAAAACCTCTTGACCCAACTTTCGTATCAGGTGATCATTACTGGTCAAATTGCCTTCCACACATATCCTCGCGAAACACTTAGAGAGCTGTTCAACACCACAGATACGGGCAAGAAGCACAGGCCATGTAATGGGGCAAGGACACAATGGATTGCTGCTGCACAGTTTGTCAGATACCTACATAACATGTTGAATCAAGTGGGAGCTATGTTTTGTTATACGAAAGGCTCAGTTACATTGTGCAGTTAGGTAAAGGAGAAAGGTGACACCAGGCAGAAGCTGAAAAGCATCAGGGCAAAGTCCATTCCCATTTCTGCCTTTGTACTGTCTCCGAACACCACCAGGACAGATTCTGATTTTGTCTATGCTTTTGTGAAAAGGAAGTAGCCCACTGGGAAGTGGTGGTATAAAATCAGACGGAAACCTACTCATTTTCTGCAAAGTTATAGTGACAGTACAATTTACCCTGGGTAGACGAGGCAGCAATGGTGATTCCTCAAATGTGACACTACTGGGGAGCGTAGGTTACAAAACAGCCCTCTCATACAGTTTTCAGGGTTAAAACTGTGCCTATAATAAATGCTTAGCTACAATTCAATCCTTTTTTTTAGCTAACTTGAGGCTTTTTTAAAAGCAGTGTTTCCTAGCTCAGACCAACCATTACCTGAAGAGCTGGAAGTAGTGAAAGAAAAAGGAATTTATGTGTGTGCATCAAAAGGAGAATACATCCCTTTGAGAATTATTTCCATGGATCTCCTACCTACGAATGAAGAGATATGTGATATAACAATTCATTGTTCTGACACACATTACAATCATGATGTGCAGTTTTTAATGCATCATGTTACATTAAGCTTAGCCCATGGTTTAACACCATGTAACATAAATTTCTGTGTAGGGAGTAACATAGCACGATACTGTCTTTTAAAAGACACACACGATTTTTTCAGATCACGTCCTTTTTATCCATGAGTGCCCAATCCAAAAATCAAGGTGGCAGATGAAAGTGGATTGAATGAGTATTCACAAACCAGAGTATTTATCTTGTGTAGTTTTGCTCATTGCTACCTGTAGTCAATGACTCCAATCAATTTTTATGTTGTAATGCATGAGCAAAGTTGACGGACATATTTTTTTGACACCCCTAGTTAGATTTTATTCAGGGTCAATCAAGGGAGACCTGACAGTCTTTTCAGCTGTTAAGACTGTAAAACACACTGAGAATCCTCACAAGTGTTTATTTCTCAATAGAGAGAAGAGCTTTGATTATGAACCTGTCACTAATATTATCTCTTTTTATCCCACCTTGGAGGCAGATTTTCTGTGTTAATTGATAATTTATTTTAAAATAAACATATAAATGGGAATGAATCTCATTGGAATGAAATAAAAAATGAATTATTGATTTGACAATAACTGGATATAATAAAATCTCCAGTGAAACATCAAATTCATACGTGAAGCTTAAAGAACTCACGGAATAAAGATGCATGTGATAAATCTTTTGGGAAAAAAGAAAAAGAGGTACATTTTACATAGTTACATATACTCATACACTTGCTTATTTATCTCCCCCTGAATCATTAGAAAGTTTCAGGATTTTTAAAGATTTTAATATAAATTTCTTGAAGCCTGCCTTCAATGCCTGCTAGATTCCTAAGTTATTAATGTCATTTTTAATGGAATGCTTTTTGTATTACAATACAAAACAAAACTGTGGCATCAGCTGACATCTGTGTGATGTGAGTTTGACTGATCACGTGCTTCAGCACAACATTTAAATACCAGACAAGAAGGTTTCTCTGTTTTTTGGGCACATCTGAAAACTGCAGTTTTTACCACTCAGAATTATATTCTCCAATGAAGAAACATTTGGTTAATTACAAAAATGTAGGAGTTTCTGGTGAATTCTTGCAGGAATCTGTTCATCTGGCCTAAGCTATTTGATAGATTTATTAATCACCAGAGAGGAAGTATTAAAATAATTGCTAATAAAGCCTGCTGCTGGCACAAATATTGTTGACATTGTAAGTAATAAGAACAGATTAGTTCTGAAAAGCAAATTGGATTGCTGGCTAAAATAAACTTATTCAAAATAAATAATTTCAGTGCTGGAGAAGTCAGGGTCATACATGTAGAAGTCCAGAATATAAGTTAGACTTGCAGAGTTAAAAACTGCGACTTGGAAATCAGTAACCCCAGAAAAGGCCTGTTGGGTTGTAATGGCTAACCAATTACACATGAGCTGAGATATAATAATGTGGCTGACAGAGAGCAGGTTTCATCCATTAAATATACTGCCGTATGAGTATTGTGTAGGAGTCTTAAATGTTGAGAGATGCTGAAAGAGTGAGGCTCTGACTGGAATCACATACCCAGATTTACACTTAAAAATGGGGAAAAAAAGCTTGTAAGGCTCAGAACAAATATATGGGAGTAATACAGTACTTGGAAAATATCCCCCATGCAACAAGGCACAAGAAGCTAAGGGTATTTGGTCAGTGATAAAAGGAAGGGATTCAGTCAGCCTGTAACACACATAGAGAAGGAATTTCTAATACCAGAGGGTTCACAGCCCAGCAGAAAGAATGAACAGTAGGATACAACAGCAAATTCAAACTAGAGAAAATCAGGATTGAATTAAGGAAGCAAATTTTAAATACTGAGCAATTAACTACTGGTAAAACTACCAAGGGGAGATGGAGGTGTTTAAGATTGGATGTTTTTCTGTAAAATATGCTTTAGCTTAACTGCACTTTAAGGCACAGTGTAGAATTTAAGAGGTGAAATCTCTGCAGGGGTTTATGTTGTAGAATCATAGAATGGTTTATATTGGAAGGGACTTTAAAGACCATCTAGTTCCACACACCCCCCGCCATGGAAAGGGACACTTTTCACTAGACCAGATTGCTCAGAGCTTCATCCAATCTGACCTTGAACTCTTCCAGGGATGGGACATCCACAACTCCTCTGGGCAACCTGTACCAGTGCCTCACCACCCTCACAGTAAAGAATTTCTTTATTATATCTGATCTAAGCATGCCCTCTGTCATTTTGCATCCATTCCCCCTGCTCTTGTCACTACATGCCCTTGTAGAAAGTCTCTCTCCAGTCTTCTTGTAGGCCCCATTTAAGTACTGGAAGTCTGATAGAAGGTCTCCCTGGAGACCTCTTCTCTTCTCTTCTCTTCTCTTCTCTTCTCTTCTCTTCTCTTCTCTTCTCTTCTCTTCTCTTCTCTTCTCTTCTCTTCTCTTCTCTTCTCTTCTCTTCTCTTCTCTTCTCTTCTCTTCTCTTCTCTTCTCTTCTCTTCTCTTCTCTTCTCTTCTCTTCTCTTCTCTTCTCTTCTCTTCTCTTCTCTTCTCTTCTCTTCTCTTCTCTTCCTCTTCCTCTTCCTCTTCCTCTTCCTCTTCCTCTTCCTCTTCCTCTTCCTCTTCCTCTTCCTCTTCCTCTTCCTCTTCCTCTTCCTCTTCCTCTTCCTCTTCCTCTTCCTCTTCCTCTTCCTCTTCCTCTTCTCTTCTCTTCTCTTCCCTTCTCTTCCCTTCTCTTCCCTTCTCTTCCCTTCTCTTCCCTTCTCTTCTCCCTTCTCTTCTCCCTTCTCTTCTCCCTTCTCTTCTCCCTTCTCTTCTCCCTTCTCTTCTCCCTTCTCTTCTCCCTTCTCTTCTCCCTTCTCTTCTCCCTTCTCTTCTCCCTTCTCTTCTCCAGGCTGAACAACTCCGACTCTCTCAGCCTGTCCTCATAAGAGAGGTGCTCCAGCCCTCTGATCATCCTCATGGCTCTCCTCTTAACTCATTCCAGCAGGTCCACATCCTTTTTAGGTTGGAGGCCCCAGAGCTGGATGCACCACTGCAGGTGGAGTCTTACAAGTCTGGAGCAGAAGGACAGAATCACCTCCCTTGACCTGCTGGACATGCTTTTTTTGATACAGCCTGGGATACAATTGACTTTCTAGGCTGTGTTTCTAGTGCATGTTGCTGGGTCGTGTTGAGCTTCTCATCCACCAGCACCCCCAGGTCCTTCTTCTCAATCCATTCTCCACCTAGCCTGTATTTGTGCTTGGGATTGCCCTGACCGCTGGGCAGGGTATTGCACTTGGCATTGTTGAACTTCATGAGGTACGCATGGGCCCAGCTCCCAAGCCTGACAAGGTTCTTCTGGATGGCATCCCTTCCCTCCAGCACATCAACTGCACCACACAGCTTGGTGTTTGAGAGATACTTGTTGTTTAGCTTAAATAAATAAGTTTTTAGCACAATGAGTCAGAGTTACAATACTGTGTGATTTAATCTGATGTTTGTTTGGTTTTACTTGCTCAGCATGAGAAGCTGGATTGGCTGAAGCCTTGGGCCACAAGCCATGAACTTCCACCCAGATATGCAGGAACAGAGTTAATTTTCTCAGTAGCTGGTACAGTGCTGCATTTTGTCTTTAGTTTGGGAAGAATATTAATAAAACACTGATGTTTTAGTTGTTGGTAAGGGATTTTTATCCCAAGTCAAGGGCTTTTTTTGTTTCTATACTCTTCTGACTGGTCTAGTGCACAAGAAGCACAAACCAAAAGACAATCAGCCGTCAGCAGGAGCTGCAACTTGGCAAGATAAGAGCAGTTAACAGCTCGACTTTGTGGAGACAGAGAAAGAATCAAATAAGGTGTTGTAAGACCAAAAATCACCATTGGACTAAAAGACACATGAGGAGGGGGTAAGGAGGAGGTGCATAAATCGTGAGGGTCTAATTGCCCACAGATTTCTTTGTTCTGGGTCAGCTCAAGCTGATCTGCCACCATACAACTCTATTAAATTATTTATTTTTATAAATCTGATGCTTGAGACCCTTTTTATAAATCTAGGACTACTGAGGGAAACCTGGGGTTAACCCTAAAGGGCGAAGGAAGTGCACTTGAGAGTGAGTGAGTACGTGTGTTTGTGTGCGTGTGTGTGTGTGTGTGTGTGTGCAAGGAAAGGGGCACTCAATGGCTCACTGGAGCTGCCGCTGTGACAACAGTAGTTGTAGCAGTGAAAGCCTCGGTGATGTGTGTGACACTCCTGGAATGGTGAGAAAATGCTTGAGCAGCAGTTTCTCCTTTAATGCTTGGTGTCATTGACCGACATGCTGAGGCTACACTCAGTCCCACTGTGCATGTTGCTGACAAAGATATTAAACAGTGGCAGCCCCAATACCGACCCCTGAGGAACGCAACTTGTCACCAGTCTCCACTTGGACACCAAGCCACTGACTGCAACATTTTGGCTGTGACTAGCCACCCAATTCCTTATCCACAGAGTGGTCCATCCATTCAGGTATTCTAAGTAGTTCCCTTCATTCCTAAAAGCCCGTTTGTCAAAAGGCATAGCATACACCTAAACTTAGGAACCAGGCTCAGCTGCAGGATCTGAAATCCACCCATTGAGAACAAACATAGTACTGAAGTCCTGCGCCTTGACTATTAAGGGTTTTTTTTATGGGAAGGAAGTAGAGATAGAGGTCTTTTTACTTTTCTCTTACACACGAGGCATCAAAGACAGAAGCGATACTATAAATAACTGCACCAAAACTTCTCACTGTAAATGTAATGGAAATACTGCTTTTGCTAAAATTAGCCTGATCAAACCAGTTTAATGAGATTTTCATATTTCTAGTCTTCAGTGAAGAATGAAAACTTTTCTATTTTCATAAATCTAACTTATTATTTGTAATATATGTAAAGCTTTCAAAATACACATGGAACAATCATTCCTAATCCAGTAGAAAAGATGATCAAACACAAGGGAACTAAGCCCTTGAAATATCAGCTACACCTGGGTTATACTTTAGTAGCAAATTTCATTTTGCTTAAATTAAGCTGAGTCATGATGAGGCTCTTAGTCTGTGCCTGTTAGAATTCTTTTACGCTGAAGAGAAACAGATGTCTCTATAAAGAGTTCAGTTCATGCAGTGCAAGTTGAGTATCTGAAAGTGTTTGGATGATTCATCATCTACAAATGACTGAAGTTAGATGAGATGAATTCAGACTGAATGCTTAAATTGAAAAGGTGACAGCCCACAACTCAACTCTCTTTTAATCCCAGATATGTTTAAAGTTTATAGGCACTGTATTTCCAATATCAATCATGAGGAAAATTCCTATAAGCATGCAGAGAAACACCTCAGCACTGGTCATACATAACATGCCACACCTGTGACTATTTCAGAAATCCCAGCAAGAATTTCTGCTGTTGTTTTAACTCCACAACTTAATCAAAACTGCCCTGGATTTAGAAGAGCATGGGTAAATGCACAGTTTTTGCTGCCAGGAAAATATCCACTGTAGGAGCACAGAAGATATTAAGCATGGCAAAACCTTTTTTTAGCCTCTTCATGGTGCTTCATGTTTGCTACAATAATGCTGTATGATGGAAGCACAGAGAGAAAGAAGAATGACAATGCAGCCAAGTGGCTAGGTCACCTCTCTGTGAGAAAACATTCATAGGCAAAATGGTAAAACCTCAGCAGATGTATTAGGAAGGGCTCCCGTGTCAGAAAGTTCCTGCTTGCCTGGTCATGTGGACTCTGTCTTAGGAGACAGTCGTTGGCAGAAAACAAAATTCAAGGAGGGTAATAGCTCATACCACTGACCTTCTGGTCAAAGCAGCAGTACCAGTGTGTTTAGGCTTTGAAGAGAAAAGATGTAGCTATCTAAATCCATTAAAGAGTTCAGGCAGGGCATCCTGAGTATGAGGAAGCACCTGAAAGTACATCAGCGAAGGCACTGAAAGGCCAAATTTGAGATGGTAGATATGGTTTCCACACCGGTACTTTCTGCAGTGCCCTGCTCTGATTCTAGTTGGAGAGACATGATGCCCCAGTGACTGTACTGGCAGCCCAGGCCCCCAGTGTGGTTACTGGGAATGTTTAGAGGTGCTGAGAAGTTAGTATTAAAATAGATGTTTATATTAAGTTAAAAAATATAGTAAAATTATTTACATTAAAATTGAAAACTAATTCAGATGTAAAACACTGTTACCCTCTATTACAGCTCAGATTTTCTCAACATTATTTCAATATACTAAAACGATTCTCCTACTCAGTGGATCAAACTGAGCTACTTGGTAAATTTTTAAGGTCAACATAGTCTCATTAAAATAATTATTATGTCTTCAAATCCAGTAGTGTATTACTTTTTCTTCCTTTACTGTGATATTGGTTTGTGCTCTCTTTTCAAAGGTTTTACTGTTCAGAAGTGCTTCTGTTTTCTTTGTTTTAGCTGAACTAGCAGTTTTGTCATTTAATTAGCATTGCTTATGCAAAATTCAGAGAGGGATTAAAGGCTGAAAATGCGTGACTGTTTTCTCTTCTGATTTCTGAATAAAAAAAGTGGAGAAGATAACACAAACAAAATCCTAATGGTGACAGGTCAGATTTTTAAAGATATTTTGTTGCCTGAAGATGGATACAGATGACCAGTGGGTATTTCAAAATCCCTTCTACAGATTAAATGTCCAACTTCTATTGAATTCAGAGGAAATGAGGCAGTAGCCCCTATAGGCACTTCCAATAATTTCACTAGCCATTTATCTGCATATTAGACATCTAAGTATTAGTTCCCTCAGACAAGAAATAATCTCTCAGTTCACTAAATATTGTATCCACTTCCTTCATTTAGTAATCTGGCTAGTTTTAAATAAGCTTCCTTTTTATAAGGAAATAAAGCAATGCCATATGTTTAAGACAGCTAAATACAATTAATTAAGCTAGTTTTATGCATTTAAATTGATCTTTAGTTTCCACCCCAATGCATTTTGATACAAACCCCAAATAAAATCATCATTTAGGAAAGAAAAGTATTTTGCCATTTTCTGAGATTAAATGAATATAAAACCTAAGAGTCTGAACAAATTACAATAACTTTCACATTCTCACTGTGTATGTTTATATGATAAAATAAAAAAAATATTGAAATATATCAAATATACATTGCACATATGGTTACAAATCAACTTGTGTTAATTATTATGCCAGTCAGTAAGAACAAAGCTAATTACCCAGTGCAAATGCAAAGAAAATCTAAGATCAGCTATTTAAATCAAGATTTCCTTATCACTGTTTTTAATCTTGATTGAAATTGGAAGCTTAATTTACTATGAGTAGGTAAAGACAAACAAGGATCTGTAAGATACAGCCCTGTGAGACACACTCAGAATTTCTTAAATCTTTTTTTTCCAGAAAAACAAGAAATGTTTCACCTTGTCCTCTTGCCTTAATCAGTGCAAACAGCATGATGTGATCTGTTTCCTTAACTCCATTCCAGGGTATAGCAAGTAACATTTGCTGGTAATAACCCATAATATTCAAAATTTTTTAATTTCTGTGTAACACATCCCAAGTAACAGCTGGGGCCTTTGAATGGTTGAGCCTAATTCCTTGGGTTTTAGAGCCCTCAATGCATTCCTCCTCTCTATCTGGCAAATAAAATAGAGGAAAAACAACACTGCTTAAGAACAGGGAAAAACATAGTCCAAATCTTGTACCATTAAGTTGAAAAGGGCATATACATGATGGAGTTTGTATGTATTATCACTATACTCTGCAAAAAGCTTTTCTTAAAATGTGTAGGGAATGAAGTAGATCAAATCATAATGCAAAAGTGTAGATGAAAAATAACGATCTCTTTTCACTGACACTCAGGCCAAAATGTTTTATCTCTTGGTTTTCTAAATCCTGTTGCATCTTGCTCAGAAAACTGAAGGCTGAGGATGGGCAGGAAGCTAAATTTTCTTATTGAGTGCAAGACTTGAGTGCATAACTTTTCTGCACCACTTGGAAAATTGCCTCCTACTGCATTTCTTTGAGGTTTGAAGAATAACCTTTTTTACCTCTAAGGTTTATAAAAGGCCTAAAGTACCATTTAATGGTATGGAAAAAGTAATGTGACATCATTCCAGTAAATAAAGCTTTGTGATATGCAGCATGTTTTACAATAATGGCATTACTTAGTCATTTATTGGTCTTGTGAGCAGCTGGAAAGAAAGGAATAAAAAACCCCAAACAAAACTAAACAGGTGCACTTAGGGGAACTTCCTTGTCTGAGAATTGAGAAATACACTCAGTTTTACTATACAGATTTCTAGCTGAATATGACAGGGTTTGCTTGGCTTGATCTTCTGCATACCAGCTCTCTTTTCGTGTATAAATGCGTGGGGTTTTATTTTCCCTAAACTATTTCATTAGAACCAGTGGCTGACTTCTACATTTGCTAATTTGTTTTATTTAGTTATGAAGTCCTTGATTAGGCCTGTTTGTCCTCCAGCAATCCCAATTGCTTCTGCACAGGGGCATGTGTGGGCCACAAAAGGCCCTTTTGGTTTTCCGTGAGCTAACAGAAGAGCAAGAGGGACCTTAAAAGCTGTCCTCACTGGCCAGGGTATCCATGGCCAGCAAAAAGCTGCTAGATGCTTCACGCTTTCTGTTATTCTCATTTTAATTTAATGTTACATCACTCTGAAAGTGGAAGCAGGAGAGCTCAGGGACACCTAGCCAAACTCCTGGGAGTTTGAAACATCTGAAAGAAGAAAGGGAGGACTCACTCTTTCTTGCACATAAACACAAGGCAGAGTAAATCTTAAGACTACAAGTTCTCTTCACTGCAGCAGCCCCCAGCATGGTGAAAGCATGGTTCTCTTCTCCTAGGCACCTGTTCATGCATTGGTAACTTTTCCCAAAGTTTCTAGGGGACAGGTTTCCATACCTGACATCTGTCACTGTGCTTGGGTGGGGATTAGTCCTCATCACCGCAGCAGTGCTGGGATGAGAGATCACAGAATCACAGAATATTCTGAATTGGAAGGGACCCACAAGGATCATCGAGTTCAAATCTTAAGTGAATGGCCTGTATGGAGATCAAACCCACAACCTCGGTGTTATTAGCATCATGCTCTAACCAACTGAGCTAATCTCAGGATCAATTAGCTCTCTCAGGAAAGCAGACGGACCTACCTGCACCTCCTGGGGGTTTCCATACAGGCTCTTGGGGGTCTCTGCTTCAAGGACGAGTGTTACTGTTGATATACCAGTGCTGTATGTACTGAGGGAAGATCTTCCCTCCCTCAGCTGCCAGGCACCTTCTATGAGATGTGGCACAAATGGAACATAATGGTTTCTTACTGATTTTAATGTAAGAGACCTACAACTCAAATTTTCTCTCCCGTGTCTCACTGAAGAGCTTATATGTTAAAAGCACTTGCATAAAGTTGCTGGAATATGAAGTATGTATTATTTATTATTTTCATGCTTGCAAGAGTTTGACAGAAGACAAGAGGAGATGACATTTGAAGGGAATATAGGAAGGAGAAGAGGAACATTAAAAGATCACAAGAAACACTTTGTCAGCTTGTTCCTGCCTGTATACTGCCTTGATGAGATGAAATGCATGTGTACCTTTATTCCATATCAGAAATAAATGATGGTGATACATAAAGCTTTTACAAGTACAACTTGGAAATATATTAACTACTCAGAGGTGAAAATGTGAGTAGTTATATAAATCATGTGCCTTACTGTCACTTGTTTTGTGCCTTCCACTTGTGTTTCAAAGGAAAAGGCCATTGAAATGTTTGAAAATATTTTGACAGCATTAGATGTGGAATTTTTTACCCTTCCTCCTGCCCAGCACAAGATGTTAATGAGTGCAAGTTCAGGCAGAAGGGAAGTCAGGTCAGTGTCTTATCTGGCTCATAAAAGCTCCCTACCACAAAATAAATGTCTTCAGACTTTTTATGTCTAATACTATTAAATAATATTATGCCCCTTTGGAAAGCATATCAAAGAGGGGAAACAGTGCATTTCATTAAGACAATTTCTTTGAAAATTATGACCTTCTTCGTCTGTTCCATTTTGGGCATCCCCAAGCAGCTAGGTGTCTTTGGGTGAGTGTTCCTTTTAAAAAAAAAGAGAGAAAAAAAATCAGTTTGGTAAAGCTTGAGAGATGGAGAGTTAACAACAGGCAGGCTCCTGAGACAGATCCTTCTATGGAGTAAACTGCCTTAGCTCTCCCAGAGTTATGACAATTTAGACCAGCAAGGAGCTCCCCTTTGGGCACCATGCTGCTCCCTTTGGGAATAAGACTAGACCATTTCAACAGAGATATTGGAGGAGATGTACAATCTTTGCTTCTATTTATAAAGTGTAAAAAGAGGCAATCTCTTCAAATTGTGGGAGTTTATCTTGAAGTTTATATGATATTCTTTCATAAATTGCTGTTGTAGCAAGAAATTGAAGCCATTTATCAGCAAATATTGGAGATGTTACAATGATGCATTATGATACATTTAGCTACCAATATTTAGCTATCAATATGATACATTTATCATCAATATCTAGCCGATACTACCAATGATTTAGCAGGAGAGGTTAGATGAAAATACTCTGATGTATCATTAGGGAGACAGAGTGTCTGGAATGAAAGACTCCAGTACCATTTATATTTCTTCTCCTGCCGTGTCCCAAAATTGCATCACTGCAGACCAGGGGGAATTTTTACGGGTATATGGTTTTACCTCCTTATACAGAAGTTTTTGCAGTTCTGATTCCTCAAGTTGCCAATATTCAGGTGAAAATCATGATCTAACTTAAAAGAATGTGATTTGAGCATACACATCCTATTTTATTATACTAACATTACTAATTATAGTCAGATGAAGGGAGCTAATTGCTGCAGGTTTCTATTTTGGGGGTTTTGTTTGTTTTTACCAAAAAATTTTCGAAAGTATCAATGACCATAGAAGCAAGTTAGTAAGGAAATTCACTCTCCAAATCCTGAGCATAGAGCAGTCAAAAAGAGGTGCCCAAACAGATGTCTGAATTTATCGGATAAATGGACTTGAGTAGGCAAGTCTTCTGAGCAGATCTCAAGAAAGCTGCAATATCATAGAATATTAGAATCACGGAATGGTTTGGGTTGGAAGGGACCTTTAAAGGTTGCTTAGTCCAGTCTTCCTGGAATGACCAGGGACATCTTCAGCTAGATAGGATGCTTATAGGATGTCCAACCTGACCTTGAATGTTTCCAGGGATGGCCCATCTGCCCTTCCATATCCTCTTTCACATTTTTTCTCAGCATTTTAGCTCCTGGGTGAATAGGAAGCTATTAGGGACAGCTAGCTATCCATGAGTCTGTTATTTTGTAATTGAATATGAGATGGCAAAAAGCACATAGCCTTGGATAGAAGTTGCAAATAGCACTCTATTCTCTGGAAATAAACCATTCAGTTAGCAAGGACAGTCACAGAAGGAAATAGCCTCTCACTACAGGAAAGACATTAAGGTGCTGGAGCACATCCAGAGAAGGGCAAAGAAGCTGGTGAAAGGTCTATGCAGTAAATTATATGAGGAGCAGCTCATATAAGGAGCTGGGGTTGTTTGACCTGGAGCAAAGGATGCTCATTGGGGGACCTCATTGCTTTCTACCATTACCTGAATGGAGGTAGCAGTGAGGTGGAGGTCAGTCTCTTCTCCCAGAGTAACAAGCAAAAGGTCAAGAGAAAAGGGTCTCAAGTTGCAGCACAGGAGGTTTAGGACATCAGATGTTAGGAAAAAGGGTTGTCAAGCATTGGAACAGGCTGCCAAGGGAAGTGGAGGAATTGCCATCCCTGGAAGTGTTCAAAGATCGTGTAAATGTTGTGCTTACAAACATGGGTTAGTGGTGGACCTGGCAGTGTTCAGTGAGTGATTGGACTCAATGATCTTAGAGGTCTTTTCCAACCTTAATGATTCAATGACTCTCTGATTCTGAGTCTGTTCAACAATGTGTACACATAGTAAGAGTACAATAGGGTTTATGTGGCAGTTGGTCCAGGTGAGTCTCATTGAATATTCTTATTCACATTAATGCTTGTCCCTAATATCATTCGTCATCCCTAACAGCCACTGAACAAGATCACACATCACCATGATTCCCAGAACAGCAACTCAGAATTTCCTCTAATGTATTTTCAATTAATTGTGCTGAGAAGGAGGGAAAGTGTTTCCAGTAAGTTTATTCAAGGTCCTCCAAAATCCCTGTTCAGTTCCAAAGTGCCTGAGTGCCTCACTTTGATTATATGCAGCTTTATTAACAAACAATGTATGGACAGTAACTTTCTGTGGAGATCTCAAAAAGACTAGGACAGTCTCTGAACAAACTGACAACTGAATAAGTAATGTGAAAACTGATGAAATAATTCATAAAAGTATAAGGAGAAACTAAGTATCTCAGGGAAGTTCTAAACTCAAAAATGACTGTGCTCAGCAAGAGGAGGCAAGATGTTTGAAGGTATCTGAAATTGGATGATAATAAGGCAGAAAATAAAATGCCATCGTATTTTGTGGCATTATAAATACTTTACCTGCTCTGGAATACTGTACTCAGTTCTGCTTACTGAATCTAAAAGGCATATTTGCAGAATTAGGCTAGGTCTGCAGTGCACCAAGGAAAAAAAAGCACAAGATAGGCCAGGGGAGGGGTCCTAGCAGCTGATTTTTCTGCCCAGCCTCAGGTAGTACCACTGAGCTGACCTGTGTGACAGTGGGCCAGGCTGAACCTTCAATGTTCACTGCACTCATGGGATGGGCTGCAGCTGAATCTCACCACATGCCATTACCAAAGTCCAATCTTACATCTAAACAATGGAAAGGTGAAGTAGATTGGACTCAAGATCAAGGCTGGACATGGGATCAATGTGGCAATATTGGAATGGCCCTAGAAGACCCGGAGAACGAAAATGGTTAGAATGAAATGGAGATAGTTGTAGACATGGAAAAAAAAAAAACTCGCATGCAGAGAAAGGATTGAGGGATTTGGATTTCTTTTCTGTGAAAAAAAGGATGGCAATAATAGAAGATGTGATAAAAATATTTAAAATAACAAATAGCTTGTAGAAGGCATTTTCCTTTCTGTCTTACAACACAAATGCTAAGGACATGGAAATGAGAAGACAGCAAATTCAGAATGGTAAAAGGTTTGTTATCACATGGCAGTAAGCTAAACAGTCAGTGTCGTAGGATATCAGTGAAAGCAAGAACAGAAATTTTCAGAGGAAGAGTTAGCCTCTGCTGTGAAAAACTATATGCTATGTGTTGATGACAAAGAATTTTGGAAGAGATGTAAAGGTTGAGCTTTGAGGACTAAGCTAGTCTCCAGATACCAAGAATTAATTGACAAATTGCTTTCATGTGGGATACGTGAGCCCACATCTTCCTCCTGCTCATACCACCTTCTGAGGCAGATGCTGCTATGGAGAGGGGACTGTGGCCTAGACTTGTGGTCATGATGATAATAATTACACACTTGTCTACTAGTTCAAAATTGTGGCTTTTTTAAACATTGGAAAGGAGTGCTAGTTTTTAAAAACAAAGGACAAATTGTGGTAGCTGAACATTATCAGTCTTGAAATGACTAGAGGTAGGTTTAATCGTGGTTTATTAAGTGTATTTGCTAAGTACCAGTATTTAGTGCAACAGTAGTTCCCTGCAGAAACTAGAGGTCCAATCCTTTAAAATATTATTCAAGAAAAGAAACTTTTTGTGCCACCAGGGACTGATCCCACAGATGTAAATTATTGAATCAGGCTGAAAAATCTCACATAACATTTTATTTTGTCGTGACACTTAGTAGAGGAACATTTTGATGAAATGGCAAAGATCATTCTTCTTATGCTGGGTTAAAAATACCAGGAAATAGAAACTAAGCAACAGAGCTGCAACAGATACCAGAAAGTATATTCCAGGAGCATGATGTGGCTTCCTTGCACTTGCATCCTGCGCTCTGATTAAAAGAAAGCACAATGAACAGCAATGACATGGATTTGTCATACAGTCAGGGTGAACGCACAAAGTGAACCCACAAAGTGTCCTTAGGTTTCCCTGCTTAGACAGAGCCATTATCCTTCTACCAGTGATCAAACCTCAGATTTAAATGGATGCTTTCAACCACAGACTAGGCTGTGAGCCAGGATGAAGGTCACCAACCAGGTGGCATTGACAGAGCAAAATGAATCCAGTTTAACATTCTTTCCTGGTAGCCTATTTTTTTAGTTAAGATAGGGATTAACATTATTTTAAGAGAACTTCTGATCAAATTGAATTGTTTTTTGTGTAACTGGAAAAGCACTAATGAAAAGGAGGAGGTAAAAAAGAGCAATAGATCCTCAGAGAGCTGCATGCTAGCATTTAGTTAGGAAAATTTAAATCAGTAATGAACAATTCAGATTTGCTGCACACATCTCTCAAAGATATATTAAAACATCACACTCTCTAGTCTGAATTCTTTTCTGTTACAAGGCAAATTAAAATTATGTCTGCACTCTGTTTCTAGAGGACAATTAACTCAGAGACTTACAGAGATGTGTGTTATTTTGGATTGTTTTAACAGATAATTTTGTACCATTTTCTGTAGTCTTAAAATACTTGGGTAGATTCTGTCATGGCGAGTAGGTGTACTGTCCCAGAGCACAACTATACCATTATATTCTCCTTTTCTTGCAGAGTAGGATAACCATTTGTGTGAACTGTGGCCTCTGAACCAACTAAATACCATTGATATAGATGGAGTTTAGGCAGCTTTAAATACGTGTTGTGTAAAATTCACTGCTTTCTACTTTTAAGATTTTCTTCCCCTTTCCTTTGATTCAGAAGAGGCTACACATCCAATTTTAGTAAAATAATCTTTTGGTACATCTACAGGGACCATTTCTGATATAGAATTAAATTGTGGTGCAGACAGAATCTTTTATTACATTTACATGACCCCATAAAGATAACTTTAATAGTTCCCTATGGAGCAAAACCCTCCTTAATTTTGTTAATTATTTTCCCCTGGTTATGCTTAGCTATGTCTTCTAATTCAGTATTGATCTTGATACTGAGATCTGTCAAATGCTTAGCAATCTACTTAAATCCCCATTGGGGAAAAAAGGTTTAAGGGACAGATTCTAGACAGAGTTGATGCTTTAGAGTTGCACCAATAATTTGAACCAGAAATCCTTATTTGCTGCCTGTCTTTCTTTTAATATGCTGGTAAATGAGTGCATATTACATTACAGAATTAAAGAAGTATTGAGCATGATTTCAGTCTCAAACTTCTAAATTTGCTTTTAACTAAGTGACTCCTGAGTCTGTAAATGGTGATAGAGATGAAAGATTCCACATCCCCACAAAAGGGGTAGTCACAAGGGAGGAGCCCATCCCACTCCATCTGGCTTGGCTAGCCCTCAGTGAAGAGAGATCCCTAGCAAAACAGAAATCAAATATTTGTGTAACTGATATACTGTTAGTCTTGATTCATGCCTGGAATTCCTAGACAGTTTTTTAATTGCATCAAGAGTGTATTTTCAAAGTAAATTTTCTGACCATCACCACTTGCCTGGCTTTATGTTGCAGGGTGGTGGGAGAATGTACAGGCTGGATTCCCTTGGGACTAAGCAGCAACAGAAGATGCATGTCAATTGCTAACTAGCAGAGAGATACAAATTTATTCAATTAACTTAGTTGGAGCTTTGGAAATTCTCATCTGGAAATCAAATAATGATTTGAGAACATAGTGCTATGATAAAACAAAACAAAACAAACAAACAAACAAACAAACAGACAAAAACTAACCCAACAAAACCAACCAAAAACCAGTAAGTTGTTTGGCCACACAGCTGAATCAGAGGTATGAACGGAAGATGCACCTTCCTGATTGTTTTTTATACTGCGTGACTTGGTATAGAAGCATTTCAGAGCCCTCTGTGCTCCCAGGACCAGTGTAAATGTTCTCACTAGCATTGCCACTGCCAGGTAATACCATGCCAACCCTTGGCTTACCTATGCAGTCCTTATAGTATTCTCTTCCCTCACTGATTCTAGTTTAAAGGCCTCTCAGTCAGTCCCTACAGCCTACACCCAAAGATGTGGTTTCACCCTCAGGACAGGCAGATCCTGTCAGGCCCCATTCCTGTCATGCCATACCAATCTAGCATGATTTTTACATGTCTTCAGTCCTGTAACATCAGTAATACAGAGACTGTACTCATGATTCTTACTTACTTTAGACCAGTCCTTCCTTACACGAGACAACACATCAACTTGGCAGTGCTTGTAACATATTATCTATCGTATGTTAATCTATTCATCTTTTTGCACAACCTGTTCAGACAAAAACCTCCTCACATGCTTCAGGCTGGAAAGTTTGTGATTTTCAAAGTATGGGTGTGTTGGGCTGGAAATGAAAATTCATCTACCAGTTGGCAACACTGCAGAATTAAATATGGGATTGGTATTTCCTACACAGATTCGGTTTTGCTCTTTTTTGTTCATACGCTCTTGAGTGAGTACATCAAATATCAAAAGGAGAAAAATGGAGCAATGTCTTCAAACCAATAGTTTAGTCTAGTCTATCTGTTTCTTAACTCGCTTCGGGCAAGCACTTGGAAGAAACAGATATCACAGACTGTAAGTTACTGCGGAGGAGTAATTAAAGGATCTTAAGAGGAGGAGGCAAGGATTACTTCCTGTTTTCCATTAAACAACAGTATGGAAAGCTATGGGTACTACTAATTCCTTTCTGTATTATGAATACTAATGCTTTTGAAAAAAGAGGATGAAAAAGCTATTAGAAACTCTTTCTAAGTGACAAAAATGCAATAGATTTCATAAAGAAATTACTTACGGGCATGGTTTTATATGGGAGGCAGGTATCAAAATACTCATGTGATGTAAATTAAGCTGGTGGGACAACCTTCATGTGAGGGCATTTTCAGAGCAGAGCTTAGTAAGGTAAATTTTCATAAAGAAGTCATAATGAAGTCTGAAGCAAAAACACCATAACTGGAATACCCTCTGTAGATATTTCTAAGATTCCACATCCTGTATTTATACCTTGTGCAAAAATTCCTGTTAAAATCAAATATATGCTTGACTATACTGACACCTCAGTAAATATCACTTCCCACCAGAAACTCCTTCTTTCTTTTTGTTTAGAAAAATGGAAATTTTACACTTGAGAACTACAGAACAGAACACTACGTGTGGTAAAATAATACATTTACTGTGTTTCTGCAAGTAGGGTGAAGTTGCATGCACAACAATGCAGGAAATATTCCCAAGGGAAATCTAAGAATCTCTTTTTACCTAAAGTAAAGGATTTTAAGCATATATGTTTGCTGTAAATCAGTGCCCCTCCATGCACTTACATTCTTGCCCCTACATTATGAACTATTCAGGAAGAACTTTTTGTCTATAATTGCACACCAGTGTAGCACTTTCCCTTTATTTGAATTATGTAAGCAAACAGCTTCTAATAAGGCTTTTCTCCTCTTCATTCAAGATAAGTTATTGAAATAAGAAAAATAGCAGCAGATGACAGTTTCAATTTAGCAAAGAGGTAATTTTTTAAATGAAAAATGAGCTTCCCACACTTGAGGTCTACCACTGGTTCACCTGTAGTCTACTTGAGTGTATCTAGCTACAGAAATCAGGGAGAAGAACCATGTGAAGGGACTTGTGCATGTAACAGGGCTGAAACATCCCTAAAGGGTATTTTTCTAGAGTTGCAAAAAAGTATCACAAACCTCCTCTTTCTCATTGATATTTATATTTTTTGGAAAATGTTATTAAATTTTTTACTAACTATCTGGGAACATAAACAGAATATTGCTGTAGGTTTTGTTAAAGCAAAGGCAGGCTTGGATGAGAACCCTCTAATTCATTCCTTCTCCAGCTCAATTGCAACAGACTGGCAATACAGCATATCTCCTATTCCCAAACTGCTGCATTTGTGATGTTTTACATGGAAAGCCACTAGAAAGCACTGGCTGATTATTCTGCAAAGTGCTATCTTTGGTGTGCTTTTACCTGGTATTGCACAATGAATTCCTGTTTTCTAATGCGTCTACGCAGCCAATCTGTTTTAGCTGTATTGAACACTGTGTTTTTTCATTTGTAAAAAGAGGGTAACAACATTTCTTTACAACATGTACTTACTCTTTCAGCCTTTCCTGCAGTTTCAATTACATTTAGTCGGAGGAATGATCCAGAAGACAGCTACTACTGTTTTCAAAACGCTGGGGTGATGATAGCATGATATTATCAGGTTTGTGTGTAAAGGAAGCAGCACCAAAGGCCATTGCTGAACAATATCTACAAAATTCCATAGAGACTGTTGGGAAGTTCTTTTGTCCCATGGAAATCTGCAGTGATTTTACTGCATATCAGTATCTGGCAGTATTTTTTTCACAGACCACATGAAAGTTTAAAAAAATGGCCAAAAAAATGTGTTTTGATCATAAGGTCTTGCTCAGGAAAGTTTACTTGTGCACTTCATAGTGTGAGGAAAGCTTGGAGATGTAGAAATGGCACTAGAGAAAGGAACACAGTGCCTGCAGACAGACTTCTCCCAAAAGATGGCATATCTGTGCAGACAGGAAGGGAGGTTTTGGACTTGTGCTGCTTAGTCACTTCATGTTTTCTGGTGCAGGAACATTTACTTAGATAGTTATACTATCATCTCCACCAACTGGTTGTTTGGGTTATTAGTGTACTACACAATAGGATGAAATCATGGTCAAGGAAATCATGGCAAAAAAACCAGTCAAGCGTTTCTCTAGTATCTCGCATTTTCTGTGTACAGATGTTTTTAAGATCACCATGCTTGGTTGACATCAAAGCAATTTACAGCAGCTCTTCCCAGTTTATGGACTCACTCAGCAACTTTCCCATTTCTGTATAAATATCACACTTTTCATTGGTACTCTATGCATAATTCAGACTCCCTAAATAGGACTTGGTATAATGAAAATTCAGACATACAAGCAAATTCAATCATGCTGATTTTAGTAGAGTTACATCAAAGTAAGGGAAAATCAGAACTGGGATGTTCCTATCTGACATTATGCCTGATGAGCAATTGACACTAGATGCATTCAAAAGTCTTCCTGAAAGTGGAAAATTAGTTTTGACCAGTTTATGTGCAGACAAAATTGAAGCAGTTGCATGGATTTTGTGAGTGCCCCAAAAAGTGTGAATAACAGCTTCCAGAAACCAAGAATGCTTTGTATTTTACATGCAAGTAACACAGTGCCAGTGTACATTTTTGAAGGATATGTTTTCCATTCAATGTCTGTCACATTTTATGCAGTGTGAAATCTGTGTAAACATTTGATGGTCTCTATTGTTCACTGTATGTTTCATGTTAGTATACTACACATCCTGGATATGAGAGAGAGTTTCTCCAAGAATTATGTGTGGATTTCAGCATTAGTTAAAACAACCATATAGTAAATAGGATTTATTTTGTAACTTTATTGGTACACAAAAAAATTTATTACATCTACTTATATTTTAATTTATCTTTTAAATAAATTTAAATAAATAAAATTGAAGTTACTTGAAGGTAAAACTCCATGCCCCGCTTTATCATAGAAATTCACCAAACTACTGTTACAGGTACTATTTTCTACATCTGCACAGATCTAATCAAATAATCTGGACAATGCACATCAGGAAGATTATGAATAAGAAAGTAGCTTGAGCAAATAAAAGACCGAAGGGCAAAAATAATCCTAATAAACACATGTGAACTTTTTTCAGAATGTTAGATTCTGGTAACATATGCTGGGGAATTTTATTGGAAAATGTCAAGAAAACAGTATGCTTCCCTCTTATGATATAATACAAAGTGTTAAGGAAAAATAGACTTGTTAGAGTCTTATAAAGACGGGTATAGTTATGTTAAAGAGCAATTAGTGTTTATTAGTGACCAGTGGAATTGTATTCAGTTACCTAGTTCGTTGTTCTTGTGTGGTAGAGGTATTTTTTCTCTTTGTTGGCTGGGGTTTCTAGTTTTCACTGGTCCCAAATAGCTTTATTCTATTTGTATGGTGGTGACTGAGGTTATTGTAACAGGTTTCTACTCATTGTAAGTAGGAGCTGAGCTGGAACTGAAAGTGCGCTCACTGATTGATTGCCTGTCTGCAGGCAGTGGACAGAATCTGTGTTTCTTTTCAAGTTCAGAAAGATTCACAAAACAAATCTAGAAGGTCTAATTTTTCCAGTTAACACTGTGGAAGAAGAGTTCACTTTTACTGAATTAATTAAAATACTGTAATGATACAGTTTTAAATTAGGTGACTCCACGTTCTTATGATCTTGGTTTTATTGGTGCAAATCTAAAAGCATTTCATTTACGTCCATGAAGTTGCTTCATTCAGAGGTGAGCTCATAAGCAGAACCATAGGAGCTAAAGGCAAACCAAATACATCATTGTAAGATACAATTTAAAGTGTATCTTTAATTCTAAATAATATATTCCACATCAGAATAACCGAAAAATGTATTTGTTTGGTTTTTTTGTCTAATTACTTCAGCTATGTCATATATTGGACTAAATAACGATTTCGCACATGCCATGGACCTAATTCGAGTCTCACAAATACCTGAAATGGGAGTGCAAATCAGGCTCTGTGTGTGTGGAGTTCAGCATATCCAAAGCAAAGATTAAAAAAAAAGACTATAAAAATGCCAGACTAATCTCTAGTCTTACTTTAACCTTAATAATGCTACAGAATAAAATATAATATTAACTACTCTTTGTTTTTATTAAATACAGTGGTTTTAATTCAGCCAGGTGAAGAGATGCAGCTAGATATCTCTTCAGGGAGAAATGAATTCAGTGGATGACAGCAATTCATAGAATTCTCTGAAATAGATATAGGAAAAAGAAGATATAGGGGAAAGATTATAGCTAAAGGAAGCATGGGTAAAATCTGTATTCAAAAATCTGCATAATGACTGTGCATGAAGACAAAATGTTTACTCAGTTTCAGATTGGCTTGGTTTTTAAGTAGGGATCAACTGCTCAAAATAATTTCATTTCACACATTTCACTGAGGTAAAATTTTACATTTAAAATAAAAGAAAAATGATAAAAAAGCCCCATAATATAACCTAACATAAGAATATAATGTTACATTCAAGGATGTAATCTAATGGCTAAGTTTACTGAAGATCCCAGCGTTGATGGAATCACTGATAGACCAGTTTTCCTGCTAGACCACTGATTTCTGTATTCAAGTCAAAACTCTCTGAAATGTTTTGAGGCCTTTGACTTAACACTACTGAGCAAGGCCAGTCAGATTTCTGGCTTCTCTTACTTAAAAGGAAACAGTAAAAGACATGAAACATTAAAGTAGTGATCCTTCTCTGTATGAGGCCATCCTCGAATGTATAGAATTTATTCTGATAAACAGAACAACTAAAGAAAGTTCTAACTTACATGATCCATAAAAAACCCCTCTTTTGTTACACAGTCTAAGTAGCTTTTCTACCAGCTATTGTATTCAGATAGTAAGCCTCTAAAGGAGGTGAAGTTTGCTGTTACATGCAAATGCCTAGCTCCTATTGAAGCCCTGTCAGCTTCTGAGATCAATATAGGTGTAAACCTGTTGATTCTTAACAATGGGAAGGATTAGTGGAAAGGTTATCCAAGGATTACACAGATCCAGCAACTGAAAGTAGTCCTCATGAAAGAATATTATTAGAAGCGGATCATCTTCAAGAATATGTTTATTACGTCTTGGCAAAAAGGTGGATGAAAGCAACATTCTATACCAAAAGGAATTTTACCTTTTAAAATTAATTTTAAGGCACTATGAAATCTGCTTTTCCATCATGATTTGATATAATACTGTGACTAAATAAGGCACAATACTGTGCTCAGTACTATACAAGAATCAAGGATGAAGCCTCTGACTCAAAGTGCAAACTTGGAGGGTATGACATGGGACAACAACTTCACACAGATGTAACCAAGGAAATACAGGGAGTCAAGAAGACCTACTGTCATCTTTCTGGACTGGCAAGGGCTAGCACATCCAACTCCTAAACAGTGTCCTGTTTTCTGGATGGTTGAGAGAAGTTGAGGGGATTGGGGAGAGTTGGAAAATGTTTTGCAGGTGACTGGGGCACGCTGGGAAGCCCAAGAGAGTATAGAGATGCTTCCTTCAAAAACTAAGAAGTGACTAATGAAAAATGGCCCTGGTGGCTATTCAGGGAAATATCTGTGTCTCAGTGCAAAGATGAGAGCTAAGATAACAATAGGGCTTTAAAGGACCTTGAAGATGAAGGAGTAGCTCAGGTTCATTATAAGAAGGAAGAGGCAGTCAGAGTACAGCTGAAAGAGCAGAAGTGAGGGGAAAGTTATAGCAACCTTCTTAGTGACCTAAAGAATAAAAAGCATCCAAGCAACTTAAGAAGATTAAGCCACATTTTAAAAGTGTTTCCCTCCCATCCTCATCCCCTTTTGGTCAGTCATACCCCTGACTAATCAATAATGTTGAAGGAGGTGACACAGAAATGAATTAAGCCAGAAGATTTATTCATCACCTCCCTGGCAAGGTGCTCAGGGCTTGGCATAACATCCCCTTTTCAGCTCTTAAAGAAGGGAAGCCATACCAAAATCCATCAACCTTTTTTCTGGAAGTCTCCTTGTGTAATTACTACAAGGCATACCTTTGTACAGTAGCTGCCTGCACACTCCTGAGACAGGAAGAGATCTTCCAGATAGTGTAAGCTCAAAGCAAATATGACATGGTATTTTAGAAATAGATGAGAAAGGCTTGTGTGCATGTACATACATATGGAGAGTGTACAGGTCTGACTGTACACAGGTGACAGGCAACAATGGCTGGGCTGCAGTGACTATAGATTTGTTCTCACAATACCTGCCCTACCATTATACGAACACTCCAAGAGCGCTAGCACAACAACAGAAAGAGGAGATGGACTGTCGTTTTAATCATTATTTCCACTGCTATAACATTAAGTCAGAGGTGCATAGAGGACCTCCTGCATCTTCTACTCCTGAGGTCTTTTTATAGGAGGGAGAGAGATGTCTTTAGAGAAAGCTAATCTGCTAATGCTGATGAAGAGTATCTAATTAACCATTTTACCAGTTAAGACAAATTTTCAGATAGAAAGTGTCATGAATACTTCAAGGCCTACTTTAGCCTTGCATTTACTTATGATGCCCTTACTTACTATATGTTAAGTATCTGT
>NC_045671.1:21176293-21188793 GCF_009829145.1 Chiroxiphia lanceolata | reverse complement strand
AACTCATAGCCAAGGTTAGAATACTACAGATGTATTATTATGTACAAAGTGTAATTATGTCACTATTTTATTAAGCTCATCTTACCTGAATCAATTTTATTAGCATTTTTAACGTTGAAGATCCCTTATTGCTAACAGACCAGAGCCAAGACACTACACGTACAATCGCGGCTTGCCTTGCGACGGAACGAGGGACGTGGACTTTTCTAGGAGAGCCCGAGAAGTGTTAAGAAGTCCGCCCGGCGGGGGAGAACTCGCGGGGACGAATTTTCCCCCGCGCGGTTGCGGGACCGGAGCCGGGAACCCGGCTGTGGTTCGGGACCGGCTGAGGGCAGGAGTCTCGGGAGGGGGCATGTCTTCCTCCAGCAAACCCCTTGCCGGCTCTTCCAGCCGTGGCTGGGGAATGTCACCCGCACCCTGCCCCGAAGCTGGCAGAAATGCCAGAAATGCGGGCTCCGGGAGGGGTTCCTGTCCTCGCATCACCCCGCGGTGGCGCGGCCTGGCCTGGCCGGGGGAGGTGAGAGCCCTTCCTGCCGGTGAGCCCCCTCCTACCTGGGAGCCGCCGACCCTCGGCACGGCCGGGCAGGGGCGCCCCGGCCCTCGCGTACTCCGGCGGCGCAGCCGGAGCGGGGTCAGGGCCTCGGGCGCTGCCCGCAGCCTCTCTCCAGCGGCTACGTGGGGCCGTGGTAATGCGCAAAACTACTCTTTGTAATCTCCTTTTCAATAGTGAGGAGTACATATAGGTAATTTTAATGAAGAGGTTCCTGTACCACATTATTAGCAATAAATCTACACCATTCTTTGTTGGTTAAAATCATTATCATCATCATCGGTATCATTACTGAACTCATTATTCTTGTGTTACTATCAGAGTAGATTTATGATAACACCCACCATCACGCCTGAGTTAAAGAAGGTGTAAAGGTTTGATTAATAGCAGCTTTCACGTTTTAATACTCGACATTTTCTCTTTTTTTTTTCCCTTTTTAATAAGAGGCATGATAATTACCGGAAGTAATTACTGTTTTTGTTATAAAGTGTCTGATTAAGTGCACAGGCACTTTTCGTCTAGTAAAATATAAATAAATAATACGGTTGACACCATAAGTTCTTTTAATGACGCAGTAAGGCAGACTTTGAGAACAATTAAGATTTTGTTCAATCACAGTGACATTTTAGATTCATAAGTGTTAACAGAAAGAAATACACTCCCCTCAAAAAACAATAAAAATAATAATGATAAAAAAGCACCTGTCTTCACAGGTTTGCGGTGAATAAAACGACGGTAGGAGCTGGAGCGAAGGACACGAAGAAGATATCACCTTTCCACCTTCACTCAGCCTATAACTTAAAAAAAACCCCAAAGCAACAAACAAATCAAACAAAAACAACCCCCAAAAATCCCCCGAATAACCAAAAGGAAAGGAAAAACCTGAATGACAACCGCTCGGTGCCTTGGGCTTGGTGTGTGATTTTGCACGGGTGAATATGCTGGATGGTTCAATTCTATAACGGTGTTATTGCACTGCCTCCCGAGCGCCGGTTCGCCATCCCCGGGGCGGGCGGCGGCAGCGCGGCAGGACCGGCCCCGGCCCCGGCGGGCGGGAGCACCGCGCTCGCTCTCCCTGAAAGGTTACACGGCGCTCTGCCTCGCTTTGTCTTCCCCATGCCCTTTCCTGGCAAAAATGGAGACATCACATCCTTGCCCAGCCCCGGCTCAGTATTTATGAAGGTTTTCTGACAAATAGGCAGGCTGGCCACGCATGGGTGACTGCCTTCATTCCGCACTTGGCTTGTTTACATAGGACCAGCACCATTTCCACGGATTAAACAAATCACAGCGAGAAGGAGACATTTATAATCCGCCAACGAGGCCACAGGCAGTTAAAAAATGTGTGCGTGTGTGTGTATGCTGTGAGAAAGAAAAATAAATGTTCATGTCCAGGAAACTGACCTTCTTCTTGGAGGGTAACTCAAGGGGTATAGACATAAATATAGGTTGTATATAATGTCTTACGCAGAAGCTCAAAGTATGTATTTAATAATTATCTGTTATATTCACTTATTATGAACAAATGCATGGCATTAGTTTGCATTTTACGCGGTCTTTTCACCCGGAGCCCCACTCCCAGAGCTGCCAGAAGCGGCTGTAGAGTCCTCCGACTACACACAAAGCGATGTGTCCGCACCGCCTCGCACAGGGACCGCGCTTTGGAGCCGACTCGGACGGCGGAGCGGGCACCCCGCGTCCAGGCGTGCCCCTGTGCACACACGTGGGAGGGCATTGGGGGGCGACACCCCCCGAAAGGCAGAGCCCACTCAATGTGGAGGCTGTGGAGGCTGAAGGGGGGCACAGCCTGGTGCCCGGGGACAGGAGCCTTGCAAGGAGTGGCTCCACTGGGCACAGCCGGGCCACGCCACGCTCACCCTTGTGCTCCCTTGTCACCCGGAAGCATTAGCTGCTGGGGGGGGGGGGGGGAAGGGGGAAAAAAGGGAGAAATTAAATGATGTAGGATCCGAAGGTATTTTTCAAAGTAAAAGCGTGCATTTTACGATCCCTCTCCCTCCATCTGCAGGAAGAGTGATGGTGCGGGGGAAGAAGCTATAACTGGAAATGTTGCCCTTTATCTTCTGTCAGCTCTCAGGACACTTGGCTGCTGCTGCTTCTCCGGCTGCTGCTGGGGTTTTTATGACACATGTCACCCACCTCGGGCAGCCGGAGCAGAAGGAAATTCCCTACAAAATAGCAATGGTTTCGAAAAAAAGGATCGCAACAAAATATTGAATAAATTCCCTTTTAATTTATTTGATCATTCCACATTACGGGGCTATGAATTGCTCAAATTTGATAACAAGTACTCAATTCAACTCATTATGTAAGTTAAATTAGACTTCGATAAAATTTCAGTGGCGCGCAGTGGTTCCTAGAATGAAATGTAATTTGTGCAAGAATTTGTTGTATCTGTCACAAATATTTCCAATTAGCGACCGTAATTATTTGATAGTTTCTGCAATTACGGCTTAAACGGGTGAATTTGGGACTGTGGAGGACCCTAATTGGCCTAAATTTGATATTTTGCATATTTGCATAATGAGGAAATTGGTAGAAAATTGTGTTCATTCATTTGTGAAAAATCCTATGAATTTTATGAATTTGAAAGCTCTGTTTGTGCAGACTGTGACTTTGCTTGCTGATCCCTGAGGAGCTGACGCTGAATGCCTGAATGGGCAGCGCGCCAACTTCACCCGGAGGAGAGGCGGGGGAGGGAAGGGAAGGAAGGGGAAAGGGGAGGGAGGGATAGAGAGAGGGAGGGATGCCGGCCGGTCGCCTGGCAGGAGCTGGGAGCTGCGGGCGCTCCGAGCCCCCGCGGCCGCCCTGTCACCCCCTCCCGGCCCCCGCTCACCCGGAGGAAGGGGTAATCGCCTGGGGAAGCGGGGAGGGAAGGAGGGACGGGACGGAACGGACACAGGACTGGGATACTGATAAGTGTGCACTTGGTTAAATTAAATTGCCAAAGCTTCTCCTTTCAGTAAAAGTGTTTGATCTATTGCGCTGTCAATTTAAAGTGTTTAAGGAGAAGCAAAAGCATAGATTTTAAGATGCTGGCCCAGCACCCATTCATCATGCATCACGGATTTTAAGCCTCGCGTTTTGCTGTAGTTAACGTCTCAACTCTCTGACATGGGAATTCAGACGGGGGAACGTCCGCGCAGCCGGAGCCGGCTCCGACTCCGGTTGCGCGTGGGGCGATGGGACTCCGCGGCATCTCTGCCCTCTCTGGTCGGTAGACGGCCAGGTGGGCACCGTTAAGGGGGAATTAGTGGTTGAAGAAAGGAGAGAATTGGTGCTGCTAGCAAGAAGGGGTGGGAGTAGGACATCCTCTCTTTATTGTCTTCCTGGGCCAACTCCGGGGACAGGCAGTACACTGGGTGATAACGGTGGGAGATGGTCTTCTTCCCACTGCCTTTTTTTTTTTTTTAACTTTTCCTTCTGGCCAGCTTTAGGAAGGTACTGAAGGTCACCCTATGGATGGGTTTCCTCCCTCTCCCTGGCTAAGGATCTCCTTTACCCCTGGTTTTCAGACCCTGCACAGGCTGAGACAAGATGCAGAGGCTGAACTGGGGATGTAATATATTCCCCTGAAGAGTTTTACACACTCCAGCTCTTGACTGTAACTTCGGTTGGTTAGCACTCTTCCCATCAACATGGACGTGTGTAATGTGAAGATGTAACAGACTCTAAATGCTTAAGTGCTTTGTTTCACAGCACATTTTCAGTAAAGGTCAAAATAAATTCGTCTCCCTTCACGCAGCGTTTGTGTTTGGATTCCAGAGCCATTAGCACAGGGCTTGGGGTAGAATCACCATCAAATATAAAATGCACCCGTGGGTGGACATGGGAACCATGTCCCACAGTCGTGTTCTGTGATGGGTTGAAGATGATGCCATGTATATCACACGTCTCTATTTGACATCTGTTTGATGTCAGTCTTTGATCAAGCCACTGAACTCTTCCATGCCTCCACATCACTGGTGCTGGAGGATGACAGGGAATAACAGTCCTGGTTTGAAATGAACTGGGAATTTAATGAATATGAAAGTAAGGGAGCTAGAGGGTTCAAGCTCTGAGTTTAAACACTTTCTGTAGTGATGATTCACCCCACTCAAGACCCTTTTGAGCACACCTTCTATCCTATGACCTGTGGAGACAGGCTGTGCTGGACCAGTCTACCCTGGTCTGCTGTGGTTATTTTGGCATCCCAAGCCCTATTGACATAGAGTTCAACTTGTTTTGCCTTCCTTCAGTTTTCATCAGCTCTTTCATCCTCTTGCTTAGTGCTCCTTCTCCTTTTTACTTCATAGTCCTTCCCCTGCCTTCTCTATCACCATCCCAGATTTTATTCTTCTCCATAAATGTCCCTTTTATTGTGAAAAACTCATGTACATACTATGACTGGACCTGTGTTTCTGGAAGATCAAGTAACAAATCCAACTGACTCCCAGAGGACAGAAGAGAGCAGCAAGGATCTTCAAGTAAACAGGAAACTAGACAGATTACCAATTTTACCCAAAAGCAAATTGGTGAATACCAAATCCTGAGCCTATGCTGTGCTTGCACCCAAGACCCTGTCAGTTTTGAGTAAATGAAGAAGAAACATGAGATCTCAAGAATGATACTGGTTGGAGGATGCATTAAGGACACCCTTTAAGCAAGTTTCTTTTCCTTGTGGTGGATATGGGTATTACTTTCCTTTGAAACAGTATTTGGAAGAATCTCATTATACATAACTGCAATTAATCCCCTAAGAAAGGTATTTCTTAAACCCTTAGATGACCTGTACTTCGGGGTGAACCTTGAGGCAATGTTGCACAGGTGACCCTGAAATGCTAAAGACTGATTTGGAGCTTCTCAGCTTCTGCCTCAACACAACTCCGCAAGCACCTACAGTTTTCTGTGTTTAGCATTAGAAATGGTTGCAATGGTTCATAAGCAAAAAGCTGACTTTCCATAGCATGCATGGCCAGGTGTGTCAATACCCAGTTAGCAGGACCCCAGCTTTCAGAAAGCCTGAAACAGAGGAGAGAAGCAACAGTATGTAAAAAGAAACTCAAACAGCTGCCTATTTCACTTATAACTGGGGAAGACAGTTTAAAATCAGTAAAAGAAGATTCCTCTTCCATGACGTTTTTATTTCTAAGCTTTTAAAATATCATCAGGTACCTGCCATATGATTTCTTATTTATGTAACCACAGTTCTAAGGAACTGTTAACAAGTAAACTCATGTGCGGATTATCAAGCAGGTAGGGCTCGTAGGAGTGATATAAATGTTGAGGAGGAAGTGTTATGCTGCTGAAATGCTCCATCTAAACGTACAGTCTTCTTCATCTCCAACAATGTAGGGAGACAAGCCTCATATATACATATACACAGCCATTTGGCCCTCGGACTTGAGAGCTGTTTCCAGATCTATTTTTGCTCTAACACCATCCCTAAGGACTAACCTGGGCTCACAGGGATATTGTACATGAGAGCAGTGACACGGTGCAACAAGAGGGTGTGTAACATAGACATGCTGGTACAGTGGAGTATCTGCTGAAGGCATATGTAGATAGTTCTGTTAAAACTAATAAAAATAGGTACAATAAGAAAATAGACACCCACATTACACCTCTTTTAATCAGGAAGCCACAAAGATACTTTCTCTGAAATTGTGTATGATGCCCAAAACTGAAGATATATACCCACATTTTAAATATTAATGACCACATCCTCCCCCACTATTTCTGTAAACTCCTCCAAAATGTTTACAAAATCCTATTGCTATCAGTGAACTTGAGGTTGCCTCCAGTTATGTATTTGAAAATACCTCATGACCTGTACGAGTCATAGCGTGGCTGACAAAAGACAGCACCATTCAATACCATTACTTCATACATCAGTTCTCTCCATTGCTGCAGAAAACAGGGAAGCTTCATCATCCCGTATCCATTGTGAATGGTGGAAATGAGTGGACCACAAGAACAAGTCTTCCTAGGCATCTCAGGAAAAGTTACTGTGCGACAGTACCTGCAGAAGTATTAACTTTTGCTGAAAGAAAATATTGGAAAATCATGGTTGCTGTGTATAGATATCTATTCTCAGCAAGCATATACTGCATCTAATTAAATCGAAAAATGGTGTTGAAAAAGGTGGGAATAGGTAAATGAAGGTGTTGGCAACCAAAAGGAGGTTGGAGGTTGGATAAGGAAGGACAGCAAACTAAAAAAAGCCAGACAAACTGGAGTGAGAGATGAAGCAAACTAGTGGAGATAGCAGCTATTTTGCATCATCCTGCAAAATTAATCCAAATTCCACTTGGTGGACTAATACGGTGTAGTACTCCTGTTCTGCTCCAAGTGGCTCAATGCAACCACACAAAGGGGTAAATCTGGCTATGATATATGACATAAAATATTTAGGTTGGACATGCCGTATCTTCAAATCAGAAAAAATACACAGCAATGTTTTCTCTTGAATTTTCTCCTTACTGTCCATGTAGCACATTTGTAATAATCTCCTCCACCACACACAGAGGCATACTTCATCCCAACTGTGAAAAATTGTGTTAAACTTGAGCTACAGATAAGATTATCTATTTGTAGGGAATGTGACTGATGCTGTAACTGTCAAAAAACCATGGTTTTGAAAACCCTGGTAATTCAGAATCTGGTTGAAATTGAGATAAAAATATAAGTCAAAATATATTACACTTTAAAAATACATTTACATCATTTACTTATTTACCTTTACCTTTCCTGATAGAAAAGAAGAAATATATTCAATATGCCTTCAAAAAACCCACTTAACATCAGAATATCTTTGTGTGGGATCACAGTAGGATAAAATATAATTGCCATTGACAATTACAATTCTTGTTTGGTGAGGCGTTTCTTTCCCAAGTTTTGCCAAATAACCACTGTATTTACAATCCTCAGACTCTATTCCTTCTGATATTTAATGTTACTGATTGTTTTTACTTCTTACCAGTAGTCCTAAAGACAAACATCCCTCATTTGAATTCTATAGATAGCGGAACTGAAATTGAGCTGTAGGCTTCTAACAGCAATCTATGTCTGCAGACAGGAATCTCCTGTAGCAGGTGTTAGACAGGAACAAACTCAGGAAGGTGTGAGGCACTCTAAGATGTGTAAGTCATTTGGAACTACTCAGAGAAGGTAGAATTATCTTAAAATCACAAGTTCTCCTCAGAATACATCTATCCAGGGCCTGTGTTTGCCAGTCTCTTTATTGTCCCGAAGAAGTCAGTTTTGTCTGACCACACCACAGGAGTGTCCCTTAGCTTTGCTCTTTAACTTTTCTCCAGACTACCGTGTGTAGCAGTGTACAGAAAACACCAGTTGTTCCAAAGATTTTCCATCTTACTCTTCTTAACTTCAAAAAAAAGTTGTGTTGAATACAAAGGAAAGTAAGAGATGGTTGTTGAGCTTTATATTTTAGGGGAAGAGGGAATAAGAACACTTAGCTGTATGTTCCACTTAGGTCCCTCTGAGTGTTTCCTCAGTTGCTCAAGATGTTGAGCCCCCAACCTCTCAGTGGAGTGGTGACAGTGGAAAGCATGACTCCCCACTTTCTAGCACAGCATGCTGCTTCCATAGGAAGGCTGAGCATAGCAAGCAATATCTGGGCTGACTGTCTAGAGCCATGTACCTGGGGGTTAAGAGTGTACCTCTCTTGATTTCCAGTGACATAGCTGAGCAATATGTAGTCTTGTCCGTTTATTGTAGGAAATAAAAGGTCTAACCTTTCAGAAACAAAGAACTATTTTCCTTACAGAAGTTTTTAGCTGAAAATGTTTGGATATATGATCAATTGGCCTAAATGAACTCTCTCACTCAGCTTCTTCTCCAGATGCCCAAGTGGTGGCAGCTCCACCCACCTTTATTTGTGTTCTGTGTGGCTCCTTCCCTGGAAAGAAATTAATGAAAACTGCTTGATGCTCAACATTTCTGCAAAATCACGCTTAACCGTGGACACTGCAGCTGAACTTTATTGGATTATTATTTTAAACATATTAGTGGTGGATTTTATTCAGATTTATTAACATGATGACAAAAATATCTGTGTTATGGAAAAAAAAAAAGAAACAAGAAAAAAACCCCCCACTACTCAATTGGTTTGATTCGTTTTCCTATAGCATCTCTTGCAGTCCATCTGCTGAAAGGTGAAGCCAAAATGTTTTAGAATTATATTTTCATAGGGAATTCTTTGTTAATTAGTTATCTCTCTCTGCCATGTGTAGCAACGGATGAAATCAGCTACTGTAATTTCATGAAAGGCAATGTTGGACTGTTTATTTGTGTCAGCATGAACACTTTCTTGCACACAGCATGCTAGTGGAACAGGAGTGGTCCAAATAATATTTTCTTTCAATATAATGAGGACACACAACTACAGTAGCATCACAATTTCTTATTTCCTTGTGTCTAAAATTGTGGTCTTAGATTAAATAGAGCAGCTAGATCTTATGGACTCAGATTAATTTTTGCATACATTCATTTTTTAGTGCATTTTTGCAGAGTAGAGCTTAGCTTACTCATGTTACAGCTAAGGTCATTTTATTTTTCTAGGAAAAAAATTGTCTGCTCTGCCCTTGTATTTAATAGGTCAAAGTTCCACATCTTCTAGTGTCATGAACTGCTGCTTGCAGTTCATTTAATGAGGACATGGCACTACCATGCTGTGGAAAAGTGTGTTTTGTAATTGCAAATGAAGTATTTCAACCTTTTTACCTTTTAATACCACAGAATACCCTGGGTAGCTAAAAACTGGCTTGTTTCCAAGGAGCTTTATTACAGAGAAAAACTATGGAGTATCGTTTTCTATACTTTTCATGTTTGTAATTTTTTTTTCTTTGGTAGCAGTGCTTTCCAGCCGCAGATCCCAGTGTGAGTCCTTAAGTGGGTGCTTAATTGGCTTCTTCTTTTACCATGGATAACATCCAAAAGGAAAGCAGGGACAAGCTGTAGGTCAGGGGTCCATGCCTACTGGCTGCCAGCAATCTGCACTAACCACAGGATAAATAACCACTGCCTTCTTCAAGAGTAAGATCTTCTATTCTTTGCTGTCCTCACTAGAATGAAGAAAATGTGCCACTGCTTGAGATTAAGCTGTCACTGAAACTCTTATACTTGGCCTAGGAGAAGCAAGAGGATGAATCAAAAGACTTAGCAAGTTGAAGATGTTTGCTAAAGGAGCGTCCTTGTTTCTGTATTCAGCTTCTCACTCAGTTAAAGGGTGAAATGAAGGCCTCATCAAACCACATGCTTTTTCAAAACTATAGAGGGAGAACACGAGAAATTCTTACTTCTGGTACTCCCTCCTGGGGAGATAAATGTACCAAGTTGATCCTACATCTAAGACCCCTAACTTTGCCAATATACCCTCCTAGGTCTACAGCTGAACACGTATAATGAGAGATTCATTATATCAGAACAGGAATCAACAGTATTATGTTGAAAACAATGGGCTAATGGTGCATAGCACGATTTGTGCAACTAGTGATTACTTGCTTTGAAAACAAAAGGTATTAGAACTTTAACATAAAAGAGATCTAAATATACCACTTTCATTGCTTTCAAGATGTCCTTTGGACAAATATGGACTTAAGAGGGTAGAATAATTAAAACAATAATTTTTAAACCATGTGGATAATATTTCAAATAGTGTTTCAAGTTGTTATGAAATGTGTGAAGAAAACAAAAATGAAATTAAACATAATATCTCCCCAAGTAGCTAGAGAAAATGCTGATCTTGGCATCTGACACTAGTGACATTTGCAATTTTCATGTCCAAAAACAGCAGCAAGGACCACATGATGGAGAAAATTTCACAGTGTTTCTCAGAGGAAAATGCTAGGATTTGATAAAAACCCCGTGGGACAAAACACCGTGATTCAGGAATGGAGAAGTCACAAACATAAAGGAACACAGGATAGCAGCATAGGAGCTCCAAAACCAGGTGCTTTTAATATTTTAGGAGCCTTCCCCTCCTATATTTTTCTCTAAGATACCTAATGTCCTGGTCTGGTGTAAGTCATCTTGTACAAACCAAACTTCACTGTGTCTGTGTCTGTAAATCACAGAATTAAAAAAATTCTGGCACAATGTATGTGAATTAAAAATCTAATTAGCTGATACATGTATGTATACAGAATCTGTGAGGCAGACTTCCCGAAGAAGTCATGTTAATTATGAGCATCCTTGGTGTCAAGCAGCATCTGAGATAACAGAGATGTGCAAAGTAATCTATAGTGAGTGTACAGGGTTCATCCTCTCACATTTCTCTCTTTTCCTCTCTCTTCCTCCATTTCTGCCTGATTTTACCTTAGAACTACCAGAAGACTCAACTATTTTTTTTCTGTTGTTGCTAGATGACTTGTTTTGGAGTCTGTCTAACAAGACATAATATTGTGAGTCCTTGAATGTTAACCAGAAGAATAGCATCAAATAAACCTTGCCTCACCATAATACATCACTAAAGTTAAATGTGAGCAAGTGAAAATGGTAAAAAATTAAAAAAAAAAAAGTACAACCCTCAGTGTCTGTAGATTGCTAAACTTTCAGTCTTTCCCATTTTAGGACTTTATTCTTTCACTCGTTCTTACTGCATTTTTTGTAAGGTAAAACCTGAACCTCTAAAGACACAAAAGGAAAATATGTTTCAAGACTTCTTTAAATGTCAAGAAGAAACAAACTCAAGACATAAAGGTCTCCTCTGCTTGCAATGTTCCCTGTGCGTTGTTCCTCTACTGTGACAGGGCTATGCTGTGCTTTTGGAGACTTACATCCTATTCCTGAAAGAGCTACATAAATCAACTGACTTTAACTTCTCATACCAGTCACAGGCCATTCACAGTTTTCTCTTAGTTAATTGCTATATATTTACCTGAGATTATGTTGGTAGAGCTTTTTAAAGAGCTACCTGGTTAAGCATGAGTAGGCTGTAAGTATTCACTATGCACACTGTGTTGCATAACTATGATGGGTCTAACCAGTTGTAGTGGGCTGATTTTGCTCCCTGATTGGGTGAACATGTAGGCACTTGTGATTACTTTCATGTGCAAATTTAAAAATTTGTCTCCTTGAATACTTATCAGGTAGCTGCAAATTTCTTTTCATGAAAATTCATGTCAGTAAAGTTGAATTACATAAGTGATTTAGAAATGCCAAACACATAATTTAAAGATAAAAATCAGTAGTTGAAGTCTCATCTGCTCGTCCATTAGTCTACCAAACATAATGAGAGGAGGTGGTTGAATTTTGTTCCAGTGTTAGCAAAAGATATAATCTAAACTCTTTAGGTAAATCCTTTAACAAGCATTTTTGTTTCATTTTTTAAAATGTGTTTTGAACTGTAGGTTTTTCTTGAAATTGCATGACAATTTGCTTAACAGTTGCTAGGAGTATTTATGTTAGAGAACACAAAAATCTGACCCTGTGCAGATATGCCACAGATCTGTAGGTTAATACTGAGATATTATTTCAAATTCAGGCATTCCCAGACTTTGGGTTCTCACACAGCAGTAAAATTCACCCAGAATTTGCCTTGGTCTTTGCATTCCTTCAAAGGCATACTCAAGAACAGGAATAGCACAAATATGGAGCTTAATACAGTATAAATATAGGGCTTGATTCTACTTCTGCTGAGGTGACTGTTAGCTTTGGTGATGATTTCAGTAGAGATAAGTTCATACACTGTATTAACAATGGCACTGTAGGTTTTGACTTCAGTGTTTTATAGGCTGTGTGATGTACAGTAAAAATCTCATGAAAAAATACTGTCAGAATTTCAAAAAGCACCAAATTATCCCAGTCTCATCTTTCTTTTTGCTTCCAATCTGTCCCTCATTTCTTTTTCTTTCTTTTTTTTTTTACCCAAATAAAAATAAATATCACCAGTAGGGGGAATAGATGTATAAAAAAACAAACTCAAAACATT
>NC_045671.1:21041293-21171293 GCF_009829145.1 Chiroxiphia lanceolata | reverse complement strand
ATGTTGCAGTAGATTGGTATAGCAGAGAATAATGAACCGCTGCACCCCATTGAAATGTAATTACACAGCACTCTTGTTCTTAAACCTATAAGGTGAAAGAAAGATGAATAGTGAAAGTAAAAATCGCTGACCCTTCAAAGTTTAATTTACGTTATGCATTCCCTCGCCCTTCTGATAGGTTTTAGAAAGGTCATAATTTAGGGTATTTTGCAGTTGATAAATGATCTGTATGTTTGTGTTCACACGCACCGATTGATTTGTTATAGCCAAAATATTGTTTCTATAACAACCTGCAGGTCCTTAACTAGGCAAACAGCAGATGAACAGGAATCCAAGTGAGAGGTGAAGCGAAATCTGATCCTTCTCAGAGGATGGGGAGCAGGAGGAGGAGAATGAAGAAGAGAAGGAGAAAGAAATTAAGGAGGAAAAAGAAGAAGAGGGGGAAGAAGTGATTTTATGAGGATAGAGGAGGATGTGGAAGTGAAGGGGGTGGCAGCAAGTTGTCTGGCTCTCTCCTCACTCTTCTTTGCTCCTACTTATTTCCCTCTCCTGAGGCTCCTCTGCTCTACAGGGCCTTGCGTCTGCAGACAACAAAGTCTTTGCAACTCAGATTGCTCCCACAGTGCAAAGGGCTGTTGGGGCAATTTTCCCGCCTTTCCAGCCTTGGATGAGGCTCCTGTTTCCGGGCCCAGTTGATGCATTATGCATCAGGGCTGCCGGCAACTGACAGCCCCTCAGCCAGCGTCTACTTGAAAAGCAATGGTGCTAATCAAAGTCGACACATTTGAATGTCCAGACACACACACAGAGAAATTTACTAATCAAAAAGTGTATTTCCTAGGGCTGTCTCCAGAGAAATCCGCAGGAAGAAATTGGAATAATTTATTAGCTTACAAGTTTTCGTTGACAGTTAGCCCAAGGCTATTTATCTCTGTAATAGAGAACGTCTCCAATGTGGCAAAATTGACCAAATCAAACAGCTTTGATCAGAAAATGAATCTGGCAAGGCTGTCTGTCTGTGGGTCCCAGGGGAAAGGTGGGAAACAAACAAAAAGATTTAACAAGTGGTCAATAGGAGAAAGAGAGAGAGAGAATTTGCAGCCTGGAAAGTCAGAAGCCTGCAAAAATCTTCACACACACATACTGAAATGAATTACTGGAGAAATAAATTATGTCTCACATCATGGCATTTAACGTTGTACTTGTGCATAATTGGAGCTATGCAGCCCAATGTGATTCTTGCATTATGGTGATGATAAATAACTGCAGGAGGGAGAAAATGTCTTAACTTCTGCTTTAAAAAAACCAAAATACAGAGGACTCCATATCTTCACAAGAACACTGGTACCTTCTCTGCAATTTACACTTACTGTCCATTATTAATACCTGCTTTGTCACAAAGAGTCAGATGTCCCATAGACTCAAGTGTGTTGAAAGCCAGCACAAAACCAACACCAAATATTTCAGGGGAATCAGGACCCATTCCAGCTGTTTCACCGTATCATCCAGCAATAATTTTGACCATCTTCCTGCTGATGACCAAAGACTTGTAAAATGAAAAATAACAAAATTTAAAAGCTTTCAGGGATATGATTAAAACAAATATATAACCTTGCTTTAAAATAAACTAGACCTGCCTTCTCCTGGAAAGCAAATTTTTACCATCAATCCATAACATCATCCAATAACAGAGATTACAGAGGAAAAGGTTCAGGATAGAAATCAGAAGCTTTTACACTGTCACTGTTTTATTTTTGTGTTATTTAGTACTCTATGTTCCTAGTAATCCATATGAAATATCAGATAAAAATATCTACGAATGAAAAACTTAATTCCTGTTTGGATTTAAAGTGCTTTGTGGTAATCAGACATAGATGCCTCAGATGGCCACTACATTATTATACTATATTCTCAATGCTACTGCCTCACAGAGAACAGATCCTAAAGGGCTATATGTCGATTTCCTTTTTCTAGGAATTACAACATTTCTACCCAGGTAAGAAATGGATTTATTTATTCAGATTCTTGTGCTACTGGCTTTAGGAAGGAAAAGGTAGGAATAATGTCTCTCTCTCTTCTAATAAATGTTTCTAAATTACATGAAAGAAGTAAAAGAGCAAGCCATTCTAACTTAATAACAAAAGATCAGCAATTTTATTTTGTTTATATTGATGAATTGAATAAGCAATCTGCAAAGAGAAGCACACAAACAAAGTCGAGATTGAAAGCATTCCAGAAAGCAACTGGACAACCTAGTCAGATATCCAGTAGGAAACTGAAGGCAACAAGGTTACCTTTTCACATCTTTCCAGGCCACTTTATGGGACTGTAAGTCCTCACACCAGATCTTTATTGTTACATATGCTTAGAGAGATCAGTAGGGAATAGCCTGGGAATTTATTTATTTATCACTGTTTGAGGTGATAAATTTATCAGTATTTGAGGAGAAGAGAGAGGCTGGCCTCTTGAATGTTGTT
Organism: Chiroxiphia lanceolata; assembly: GCF_009829145.1. Lineage (NCBI taxonomy): Eukaryota > Metazoa > Chordata > Aves > Passeriformes > Pipridae > Chiroxiphia > Chiroxiphia lanceolata. The sequence goes on along the minus strand of NC_045671.1, from coordinate 21,168,816 downwards.
TATCAAATTGAATTTTGAATGGTTTTGTATTGTTGTTGAAATCTTCAACATAAGCTACTTTAGTACTTGGAAAAATGGAAACTCACATTATTAATAATCTGAAGATGATTGGCACCATATAAGGTACGTTTTGATATCACTGGGCTGAACCATGAACTCCTTCATTATTTCTTAGGCTCTTATGAGGCAAAGGGGACTTCTGCCTTGTTAAGAAATTGGGAGTATTTAATAATTGCATTGTAATATGTTCCTTTTACAGATTAAACCAATATAAAAATGGATTAATAAGAGTTTCTACCTAATATGGCAGAGTTCAGTATTTTCATGACCTGGCAGCACAAGAGTCAGAGTGGTCTGAGCAGTAAAGCCAAAAAGACTGTGTTTCCAATCCCATCTCTTCTACTTGCTTACTGTTTTATGGTTTACTGTTTTCTAAAACCCAAGAAACATGAATATCTGAACTGCTGAATTTTCACCATTACAACTATAGTCAATATGTTCTTTAGACACTTAGCTGATCCTGTGAGAACAGGGTTTTCTATCTCAAGATGTGCACCCTGAATTTGCAGATACTTAGACAGGTTTTCCCTTTGCAATTCTTCATTTGAATTTTCCTTTTTGTAAAACAGGACTATATACACTTATTTTTTCTTTAAATGACTATTAGTACTACGTGTAAGAAATGTTATATGGACTTTCACCCAACCCCACTTGGAAAACAAGATTTTTCCACTGACTTTCACAGAGTTTAAAACAAGACCTATAAGTGCTAAGCTTTGTTTTAAAAACTACATTCAAGATAGTGCAGATTTTCTCCATATATATGTGGTAGGATGTAAAAGCATTCTAGAAGTCCAAATAAAATTTTGACAATACTTTATAAAATTATGAACCTCAGTATGTTTCCAGATACTCTGAAAGCATCATAGTATATTACCATCCTGGTAAAAGCCAGGGATGGGATTCATTTGATGAACTGCAGATATTTGCCTCTCTTCCGGAGAAACAGGCACATTTTAGGTTTGAGTCACTGTAATGCAACAGTCTAAAAGAGTCTGGATGAATTATAAAAAACCCTGTGCTGACTAGCAGAGGTACAGGTATTCAAGGAGTAGATCCATGTCCAACTGAGTCCAACTGAGTGGAAATTACTTATTATGGAATCAATACAGACTCTGCTGATGACAACTGTATTCACTCCCATACTTCTGGTCAGTAGCTAATGTAAGACTGGTTAGAATGGGATCACATCTTTTATGGTCCGGTAGATAGGGTCCTGAAAGATCTTGGTCTTCTATGTCCTTGCCCTTTTGATGTGCAATGTATTCACAGTTCTTTGAGGCAGCCCTGGAAGTCACATTTGAGACAGTCTTGGGCTTGTCTAGTTTGGAGAAAAAAAGACTACGGAGTGACCTTGTTGCTCTCTAGAGCTTCCTGATCGGTGGAAGTGGGGAGGGAGGTGTTCATCTCTTCTCTCTGGTATCCAGTGATAGAATGTGTGAGAATGTTTGAAACTGCTCTAGGGGAGGTTCATACTGGATATTAGGAAGCATTTCTTTATAAAGAGATGGTCAATCACTGGAATGGGCTTCTTAGAGAAGTGTTGATGCCCTGAGCCTGTCGCTGTTTAAAGGGCATTTGGATGATGCCATTAATAACATGATTTAACTTTTGGTCAGGCCTGAAGTAGTCAGGGAAATGGGCTAATGACTGATGTATGTTCCTTCCAACTAAAAAATTCAATTCAATTCAATTCAATTCAATTCAATTCAATTCAATTCAATTCAATTCAATTCAATTCAATTCAATTCAATTCAATTCAATTCAATTCAATTCAATTCTATTCTATTCTATTCTATTCTATTCTATTCTATAAAACCATAAAGCAGCAAGACTCTTGTAAGACCTTCAGTTTAATTTCTGAGATGCAGTTCAAGATACCAAAGATAATCTTTGGAGCCCTGGATGACGTAAGAATCTACTCAAGGAGTGTTATGATCCTCAAGCCTTCAGATAACAAGTCTTTACTGATTTGTTCCTCTTCTTTTCTGGATAAATACCATCGCTGGCCTCCCTCAAATTTCTTTAAATGACATTGCTGAAACGCTTTGCACTAAAGAAGAGAGAAACTGGAGAACTATAAAGATACAAAACCAAAAGCCAAGCCAAAAAACCCCAACCAAACAAACAAAAAAGCATCTCTGTGGAGACAGAGTTAAGAAACTCTAAAATAGGGAACATAAATTAAAGAAAAGTTGGTAGCTCTCTTTTTCTTCCTTTCAAAGAATTTGTTTCCCCAGAATCAACCTCTCTTATACAATCTAGTTTGTAAGGATGCTAGTAACTGGCACAGTACAAAAACCTGCAAAAAGTAGAATACTTGTCCTCTGCCACTGCTGGCAGCTCTGCACAATCCAAAATTTGCCTGACACGTTCATCTGTGCTCCTCTGATGGAAGTGGTATGGCGAGGACAACACAGTAAATGTCAGTGGTTTTAACCTGCAGGAATCCATTGCTACATTTCCTTTCCTGTCAGAACAGAAATGCACATTGTTAGGTATCACCCAAAATTGTGTCCCTTTGTCTCCTATTTATGTTGACATGAACTGTACTATTGCTTTTTCTATTCCCTCCTGGGCTGAAGAAATGGGAAAATTGTCTATGGGTAGAAGTGTCTTCTTCCTCTACAGAAAAAGTTGATTTTTTTTTAACTTGACTCTGCAAAGCTTGGTGTTCCCTTTAGTTTGCAAATTAATGTTTTCTTGGAAATGTAGTATTTGTATTTCTTTTATTAATATACTGCCTCCCCCTCCCTACTCCAGAGCCGGAACTGGGGGCGGGATATTAATCTTCATCAGGATGTCCTTGGTGCTGTGTCTTCAGCTCTGGTACACACCAGAAAGGGGCTGTGAAAACCTGAGCTGGGCAATGTTAGATTGAAAAGGGTGGGTGTTCTGTAAGGTGCTGGGGTTAGTAGGGCTGTGCATGGCTTTAATCTCATTTTTGTTTTAGTTTACTTTGATTTATTATTTTATTTTATTGAAGACATTTCTAAACTGGACTTGCCTTACTTTTTACTAGTTTTGAGGAAAGACAAGTTAAAATGACTATTACTTTTTGCCATTCTGACTTCATGTAGCAATATTAACTAGATAAATTGAAAAGTTATGGCAAACACCTTAATTTATATTTTGATCTGATCCACCTAATACTAAAAATGCTTTTAGTACCCCAATGTCCCATATTGTTCTAAAATAATAATATTGTTCTGAAAAAAAACTCCCTTAAAAATCTACCTCTCAGCAAATTTTGTGGTTTCTAGCAAGGGACATTCAAGCAGATTTTAGTCAAGTCTGCTGTAATCAAACACTGCATCACTCCCAGATTATGTGGCTAGGGTTATTCCAAGCATCTAAATTAAGCTACTGGTAACCTCTAAGAACCAAAATATTCTAGGGCTGGGCCATCAACCAGATCCTGGAGTGCACAAAAAGTCATAATTCTTCTCAGATGTCTCGTAAGGGCAGACATCTGTTCTGCAATCCCTTACATACAACACACCCTTTACCTTTATCAGTCATCGTCCTCTACCTGTAAGGCCTTGTTTTCTTTATGTTAAGAGCTAAGCATATTCACAGAGAAAACACGCCTGCACACAACCTGATATGTTTGTTAATGTTAGTTATGTCATGCTAGAGTGATACTGTGGTAGCCTGGGAAGAGAGCGAGAGGATTTTGGAGGGATAGCCTTATGGAGACTTGTAACTTAATAGAGACTTATGGCAGACTTTGTGGACCTATAGGACTCTGGAAACATCTTCTTTCTTGCAAAGGTCTAGGCAGATTTCGTGCATGGAGACCGCCCTGTCTTGTCCTAAGCAGGGATTCCAGACATTTTTTGGAAACACTAAACTGCAGTGTCAGAATGTCTCCATATGTATAGGATTTCCCACCTGAAGGCCCTTGAGACCAAAATTTCCTTCCCTTCACGCTTTAGTAGAGCATTGGTCCAATCAGCTTCTGGATGTGATATAAGACACAGATCCTATACAGGCTCTTCTTCACAGAAGAACACAAAAGAGAACAAATTAGGGCAAACCCATTTTGAATGCAAGGGCACAGCCAATCCCAAGTGGACTCATTACTGGGACACAGGCCAGCGAAGCAGGGGCAAGTATGCAGTGATGGGCAGATTTTGTACACCCACAGGTCTAAGTGCCCAGACTTACTGGAAGGGCCTTTTACTCACTGGTGTCACAGGAAGGCAATGCAGATGCAGCAGATCTCACTGACTACTCCTCCAGTGGCATTTTACAGGAATATATTGAAGACAGTTGCCTCTGGCATCTTTGACTCACCATGGATTTTCACCCCCTCTGAGACAGGAGGTGCAGAGATGTTTTGTAGGAATGCAAACAGGTACAATAGATAAAGACATGTGATCAGATGCTTCCTGAGTAGGCACTTCACTCTACATGGCATCTGTTTCAGTAGAATGAAAATGAATTTATTTGGCTCACCTTTTGGATCCTGTCCCTTTATTTATTTGTTTACATTTGTTTCCATCTTTCATGCTGCTAATGTGTGTCCATTTCATTAGCAAATGCTCGGCCCTTCATAGGTACTAATGTTATATGAATTTTTTTTCCTTGTACTTTTAGTCTGCTTTCTAAGCTGCTGTTCCAGGAGACATGTCAGGTTTCCATACTTGGCTTATATTGGTATTTTCTACATGTAAACCAACACAGAAATGTTTGAGAGAAAGCCTTCCTTGTAATAAGGAAATTGGAATTCAGCCTCATTCTATTTTAAAATAAACTTTAAAATATGTTGTTTTCACATGAACAAGACTTCTCTGTGGTTTCTCACGTACCTCTGGCAGCAGATGCTTCCCTGGCAGCTTCTTTCTCAGACCTTTGGTCATTATCCTCCAATGTCACCCAGCTAACTATCACCACAGGCAGGAAATCACTCATGAATCATGACTTCTGTGAGTCACTAGGATCTCAGATCTCCTCTGACCTTAAGCACTCTCTTTAATGCCATTAAATAAATTAAATGTTTAAAATACCTATATTAGCTTTAATTGTATAATGATAGAGTCAATGAGAAATAAATCTATAAAGGGGAAAGTCTAATCCAAAAAAGGACTTGCTCCCACTTGGAAGTGGATGAACATGCCTGTGGAAATGATACAGAACTCTGTAGGAAAGCATCTTATATCAAGCTTTCATCTATTATAGTCATGTGGTATAAACAATACCAGATTTTGTAGTTAAGAGCAAATACTCTCATGATATTTCAATGTTTTATGGTCATATCCAGAAGAAAACATCAACTTTTATATGCTGGGACAAGGAGGTAGGGTAAGTCTTCCTCCAAGGCACACATAGACTCCAGGCAGAGGTCAGGGGAGGTGAACAACAAAAATGTCTTAAAATAGATCAGAATTGTTTCAATGTGAACAGTTTAATTAGAAGCTTAATTTAATGTAATTAAATATAATTAAGTTTGATGAACTCAGTTTTAACTTAACTATGCCCTTTCACAATGCCAACAGCAGTATCTCATATCTCTATTTACCTGTAAACTATCCCCGTAAATAAAGGCATTGGGGAGATGAGTATCCAGATTGGTATTGCCTAGGCATTAACTATTAGGAGATTGAATATGGGTGTAAGACTAAACCTTATTTCCTGTTGTATAGGAGTCTAGGTGCAGGCACGTCCCAGGGAGTGATGGGGAAATTGTGCATCAGCAAAGGCAATTTGCAGGGGAAGCCAGAAGCTCAGTCTTTTGCCTCTTTAATTTCCCTCCTGCAGTTCAAGACCACCTTGCAGGACCATAGAAGCTGTTGGAGCTCTGGGCATGCTCTGGAGCAGAGCAGAAAGTGGATGAGAGTGATGTGTCTTGTGAGATTTGGCAACAATACCTTTGTATTTTCCGAATGGTATTTGTCTTCAGTTTTCTTCTATTACACTGGGGACTGACTGCAGCTGGCCTCCATGTCTGAGTGGTTAATAAAGTTGATTTACACTGTTTATTTCTGTCAGAAGTCCATCAAGCATACTTTATTTTGCCTCTGGTAAGTCCCCAATTTGTTACTCTATAGTCTGCTTCCCCAGACTCATCAATTCTATAGAAAGAAAAACATCATTATGACATATTGCCAAACCAGCCATTCACAGGGGAAAGAAGTGTATTTAATCTTAGTAAATAGTAACATTTAACTCTGTTTATGTTGGCATTACCTTTTCATTGGTAAAATATATGTGGAAGCTGTGCTTAATGTGCAACTCAAGCTGATTTCAATGATTTTGACTTAAAAGTCCGTGTGGGGTGCCTTAGCTTCATTTACCAGTTGGTTTAACTAAAAAGTCAGGAAGTAGAAAGGCCTCCTTCCCCTCTCCGTGAAGTCTTTTCACCATGTTAAAATTGTGAAAGGGTTAGGGTTTTTTTCTGTTAGCCCTGCTGCAGATTTTGGTGATGATCCTCCCTAGTGCCATCCTCCCACTCCAGAAAGAGCAGGAGAAACATCTCCCACAGAGAAAGACAGCAGAAGAATTGTTTCTTGCACCTGCTAAGCTGGGAACTACAGTTGTCAAGACATTCTGTAGCAACACAGGAGAAGAAACTCTGTTGTCTTCCTATACCCAGTAGCTCCCAGGAATTAGGATCACACTTTTCTAAAGACGAACTCTCATTGTATCCCATATACTGAAAAACAAATTGCAAGAAGCTGGGCTATGAATTGATTCTCGTTGATTATATTTTCTTCTTGGTGTGCTGGAATAGTGTAGAAGATCCAAAAGATCCTGTTGCGTGACAGCTCTACATAAATCCAAGAATTTAAGTCAGTGCTTTAGGGAGTACCCTTGGACATTCAGTTTTGGACTTTCAACTTGAGCATAAAACCACAGTTGATTTTCAAAAAAAACTTTAGTTAAACCCTCATTTAAGACTCAGGATCAGTGGGGTATGTCATTATTCTTACAAAAGTCTGCCCAGTATCCAGAGTGATGTTTTTGGCAAATAAGATTATAAATGGAGTAAGGAGAGCTAAAAAAATCCCCAAACCTTAGATCTCAGAAAATAAAATTTGTAAAACACACACCTATCTGAAGTCCACAACAAAGAATGCCTGAAAGACCTCCAAGTGAGCTCTGATGGAAGCCAGACAGACACAACACTGCCTTCAGTACAGGAGACTGAGCAATGCTGTACTTTCATGCAACTTCTCACATTAACCATGGTGTCATTCCTCATGTCAGTTGTTTGGCTCAAACACAGAAAGGCCAAAATGAAAATTTAAGTTGTATATTTTCAAGCCAAAATTTTATTTGTTAAGTTATTTTTAAGGACAGTTTGCTACATTCTATAGAAGTTGGAAGATACTCATAGATACCAATATTAGCAAGACTTTGCCAGAACTCTACCCAGTGCTGCTGCCTTTCACATAATGCTGGATTCTTTCCACCCATCCTCATGCTGCACTGAACAATTCTTTTGTACGGAGTTGCCAACAAACAAGCCTGAGTATGTGGAAGCTGCTAATGGATGAGTTGATGTTCCACCATTGCTGATCAACATTGTACAACTCTGTTTCCTTGCCCATGGTAGAATTAATGTGTTGCCTAGACTGCATGTTTCCTGGAGACTCTATGCTTCTGCATTTGTGCATCTCTTTGCACAATGGAGTCCTGGTTTGGTTTTTTATTTCAGATGTTATGTTACTACAGTGAGTGTAGATGCTCCATTATTACAAAGAATAAATAGTAACAACAATTAATAGATTCAAATGAAAAATAACTGAAAGCAAAATGAAACTTATATTCTAGAAAGCTGTAAGAGCAAGTGTGAACGTGGTGGAGTTGACTAAACCTAATCAATAGTGGATAATTAAATTGTATTTTTAGCAAGGTCAAAGCACATTTGCTGCAGCTGTTTTGAGGATAGTTTACTACCTGAGAGAGCTGGAAGATAGCAATATACATCAATACCAGCAAGACTTTGTGAAAACAAAGGCTGACTTTATTTTTATGGAAAAGATGTTGATTCCATTGCAATTTTAAAAACCTCAGAATTCTTGAACATTTAAGGTTCTAAAAAGATACAGGATAAAGGCAGCAATGCTGTCATCAACCTCTCACAGATTCAAAGACTGTGATTTATGTGGCTTCTCAGGAAAATGGCAGTCTCATATGAGTAATTTCTTATTTAGAAAGGAATAGACCAGGAAGAGTTTCATTCAGCATTTTGTCTTAAACAATTAGTAAAATATCAGTTATTCCCACTCAGAAAATCCACAGATATTTTTTGCTCATTTCCGTGTCTGATGGTGGTTAAATAATTAGTCAAGACAAAGGTTGATTTTGTTCCAGAAAAAATTATTTGACATATTAATTTTGTTTTAGTTTTGTTGGGCAAAGAACATACCTTACTGTGTATTGAGTTTTTGTGGGTTTAGATTTTTTTGTCTATTTGTGTTGCAAATAAAACTGTTCACAGTCTTGGAAAGATTCAGTTAAGTCTGAAGTGCAAGTCACTTCAAAACAGTTTAACTTGCATAGTTACTCACTGAACCGATCACCTAGGGACTTCCTGGTAATGGAAGCTTCATAGAAGGTAGATTCTCCGACTCAAATTGGCTTTTCTTGAAGTAGTTTACCGATTAATTAGACTCAAAGCAATTTTAAAAAATCATGGACTTAATAAAAAATAAATAAGTAGTTATTTTTTTCAAAAATATTTCCAATATATATAAAACTATGTTTTTAATTTTAATAACTTACAAGGTCACATGAACAGTGTTCTATGAGAAAGCTCAAATTCTGTTTTAAAAAACCCCCACACCTGATATCCCAAATATATCTCTTTGAACATGTTACTGGTCTGCTCCGTTACTGTTCAGTTGCCAAATGTCCCACCTATTCTAGAACTCTCTGGCCTTAGTATGTATTCCACAGTACATAAATCTTCAGGTTGCACTGCCTTTTCTTAGAAGAGAGCTTCTGGTGCAACACATACTGTATGAGGACAAGTTTGTAACAGGAAACTCAATCAGAAAATTCCCACATAGCATAAAATAACTGCTACTTTGAGTTAGAGTAATTTGGATTTGTGATTAAAGTTTTCCATCTCTTTTTTCTTTTCACTAGAATTGAAATGTTAACCTACTCCAGAAAACCAATACCTTTTGCTTAACTGTCAGAAAATGATGTCTTATCCTTACCTCATTTCAAAACATAGCGTACTGACTGTAGCCTAACCTGGATGCGCCTAACTTCTAGATCATATTTCTGATGGTATCCATTTTATACAGCAATAGTGTATAAGAATTTGTTTTGCATCTTTCATTTTGACAACTTCCTTTGTGATTCCACCGCTGCAACCATACAGAGAGTATTTCTGGATCCTTTTATAAACATTTTTTTTCCTTTTCCTTGGAGGTGGTTCTTATGCACACTTATAATACATATGGAGAACTAGTTTGCATCATGGAGGGAGGTTCTGTGAACAGGAAAAAGGACAGAGATAAGGGATTTCCATGGACAAGCAATAGATGATCACCTGAGGGAACAAAGCTGAAGGGCAGATCAGTGTATGAATGAGTGGCTGTGTGAGAAGTCCATAAGTAAAAGACAAAGAGAGAGGGAGAATGACACAGTATATTGAGGACAATAAAGCAGATTGACGATGTGCACATATCAAAACTCCTCTAGGAAAACCACCTTGATTTGCCCCTTCTTCCCTTTCCTAAAATGCTCAATGTTGCATATTGCCAGTTTCAAACCTGTGAAAATTTCACTGGCTGACAAAAAGGATCTGGAGGAACTTTGTCAGAGCCAGAGTTATTTCTGGTTAATAGCTGCTCTGCAAAAGTCTACCATTCAACAAACCTAAAATTCAAATCAGTTTCCAAAAGGCCACTTTCCCATTAAAAAATTGAACACCTGAATAGATTATGTCTTCTAACATTATGTCACCTATGTATTTAAAGCAGTGCAGAGAAATGCTCACATAAAATTTTATATTTAATGAATCTTCTCAAAAAGAAAGGAGAAAAAAGTAGAAGATATGAGTGATTTTAGATAAATTAATTTTGGTGTTCTCAAAGAGAGCTTAAAAAAAAAGATTATGTTGAAAAGAAATGCTGCCACTCATGTTCTCTTCAAAAACCTGTCAGGAAGATTTAGAAATCAGAAGCTAGGTATCTGAATTTTGAATAATTTACAATTTGTCTCCACTTCTGAAAATCCTGACCAAAGTACTTTCTTAAAAGTGAATTTTCTTAACCAATACAATAGGTACTTGGTGTTTTAGTACTTTTATGAAATGTTATTGACAAAGTCATAATATACTAAGTGGTTACTGTAGTTTTCAGCCCTGCGGAGGAGTAGATCTTCCTTCTCCCAACCCAGAAATCTCATAATATGGAAGAAGATTTTTCCCTCATCTTCCCCTGAACCTCCCTGCTTTATAGTACTCCAAATGTCTAGGCTATTGTTTTTTAAAGAATGGACCTGCCTGTGAATAGAAAAAGGGAAGAATAAAATGCCCTTGTGCTAAGAGACTTTGTGGGATTGCACCACATCATATCCACATGGTATGGGCTCCAAGGCAGTGATGTGAGTGATCATCCCTGTGTCTGCATAAGTTTCCTAGGCAAGTTGAGAGGGTATAAATTGCGAATGCAGAGAACACCATTTTATCACAGTGATGAGGGGCCAGGCAAAATTTTAAAACCCACAGTCAAAAAAAAAAAAGAGAGATAAATTATCTCTTTCTGTGTTGAGCCTTCATTAGAGACCTCATCCAAGTGTGGTAAATCACAGAGATGCAACCTCAAACGTGAATGTCTTTGTTCACTGGGATAAATGCAGACATTAGTATTTCTCCATTTGATGCTAACTTGTATCATACAAGTGTTACAATGCTACTTTATCAGTCTAGATTTCTGGGCACAGACACACATGTACATAGAAACCATCAGCACTCATTAATGGAAAAAAAATCCTCTACCTTTTGTTTATCTTGTATTTGTACCTTGCACTACTATCAGAGTGGGATATACAAATGTATCATTTTTAAAGAGGGGCAAGTGAGACTTGCTAGACTCTGTCTAATAAACAGCTAGACTCTGTCTAATAAACATTGATTAGTAACGACACCTGGAAAATCTTTTGCAACTTTTCTGCAGATTTTTGAAGGTGTTTTGCAAAACTTCCTGCGACATCTTGCAGGAAGGCAAGATATGTGTCACACTGGTAGTCTCACAGTTTGTCAATTCAAAGCACAAGGGAACAAATTACAGAAGTCCCAGATGGAATAAACCAGAAAGCTAAAGGCAAAGGGAGGAACATTTCTGAAGTTCACTTATCTTACTAATATTCTTTACTTTGCAGCAGTATTCTGTATGTCCTTGCTAGGGGGAACATATAGCTGAGATAGAAGGGAGTTTCATGTGCATACTACTTGTCTGCTTTATTCACTTTTTACTTTTCTTAATCTTGTCTTTCAAAAATTGTTTGATTTATGCTTTTACAGAAAATATGACAATTAATATATATGATTCATAGAATGAAAGTAAGAAGATAATATGATTTACAGTGCACAAATTGTCCTGGTTATTGTCTGAGAAATATTTGGATACAGTAGGAGAATAGATGTGTCTCTGAAGAGCAAGAAGGGAAGTGTCCTTAACTTAGGAGAGATTTTAGTTTGAACAATAAGGAGGAAGTATAAATACAAAGAAAAATATTAAGCATAAAATCAAGTTGATGAAGACAAGTTGAAATAAGGATTTGCCATTAGCTGAAATGCTAACGTCTAGTTTTGATAACTATTGAACTATGAAGAAACCTGTATAGAGAAAGAAAGTAGACTACCCGATTCCTCAAAAAGCTAATATCTAGATATTTATGAAGATATAGTCAAGGCTCTGTAAAAGTGTAAAAAATAATGGAATGCATTTGAGTAGTTTCAGCAAAAAGATTGTTCATTAATGTTATTGATGTGCTCTAGAAGACATCTGATGTGAAGTTCATAATTGAAATGTTACAACACTTCAGCATATGGATCCTTCACATTCACTTAATTGCCAGTTTAGTAATAATTTTATGTAATGAGAAATTATTAATAATACGTGAAATACTAAATTGACGTAATCACCAAAAAACGTAATATGACATCCACTGTGCAAAACATATTATAATTCCAGGTGTCTTTGTTATATTTTAAACAAGTACTATAACTGGTCAAATTTATCTTTCAAAACTATTGAGACTATAAAGTTTTACTAATATTTTTTATAATTTTGTTTAAAGGTAAGGCTATTAATCAGATATTCTTTTTTTTCATCCTTAATATCCCTTATTAACATCCAGTTATGACAAAAAAACTTGATAAATGATCATTATCAAACTACCTTACAGTATTGTGACTCAAGTCCCACTGTGAAATAAATCTCTCTGTGAAGTTTCTTTGATTATATAGGCAGATACCACTACCCTGTTCAGACGGGTCAGAAAAGGGGACCAAATTTGTCTCTTTCCCGTTGCAGTTTAATCATTGTGGAAGACTGTGGTAGTGGAACAAGAGATATTTTATCTCCAGCATACCAATAAACATCTTCTCTAAGTCTGCAATTACTGAAAGTCAGTAGACTATTGGTATGAGAAATGTACTCTTCGAGGACAAATGTCCACAACACAGTTATCACCCCTATTGCCACGCAGAACAGATTGAGCAGGCATGGAGAATGTCAGGCACCTCCCCAGGTAATCCTCGTCACGGCAGGATTGCCGCACACTGTTGTGGGGACTAGTGAAGTGTGCAAGGCCGCTCATTCTCTGGGAGCCTTGTCTAGTCTATGACTTCATTTTCCTGAGTCATTATTCTGACACATCTCATGGGCAACATCTTCAGTGAGAGAAAAGAGTCAATATGAGTTTTTACTTACACAGATATAAATCAGGAGAAACCCTACTGAAGCCAATGACTTTCTATACAAAATCATAAAAGCAAAAGTAAACTGAAGCTATTAATGAACAATGAAATAGAAAGCAAAGTCTTCAATTCCATTTTACTTCACTTCAGTTTTAAGTGAGAGGTGCAGGAATTGAAGATCTCTGGTTCACCTAATCTAAGAGCTGAGATCGTGAGACTTACACTTTGATACATAAAATTCATTGTGTGTACTTGTGCAACTAAATAAATTCATATGCCAGAATTACTACATGGGCTTTAAACTTTTCTGATCATTTTTGATAAAGCTTATATCAGTGATGGACTCTGGTTTAAATAGAAAGAATGAATATCTGTACACTTACTGGAAGAAGGTATTTTCAAAATATTATTTAAAGAAACAAGATGACAAACATGAAAACATAAATTAGAGGTTAATTTTATTTCAGTTTTAGGTGTACACTGCTCTCAAAAGATAATTTTTGATAAAGGAGATCTCACTTTGAACCTAAGGAATACCCCATTCCAGATGTTACCCTGACCAGTCAGTGAGTCTTCACAGGATATAGCTGTATGCAGAAAGACTCAGGACTGGAGTTTATTCATTATTCTGTGCTTCCTTTAACATTTTTTTAATAAAATCTTATAATAAAATAGTAGCTCCATTGCCTTGTAAAATACTGAATTATGGGAACTGAACACTTGCTTTCTGATTTTCTCCTTGGAAGAATCTATATAGAAATTGCATAAAGTATATTCAACAGCAAATACAACATAGCCTTTAGAGAGGACATGCATATATGTTTATAAGAGACATAAAACGAGTGATTTGTACATCACACTATAACACAGCAAAGAATTTTTCAGGCTATGTAAAAAATCTGTGCTCTTTGGGTGATATAATTTCAGTGCTAGTACATATGTTATAATTTGATGAATTGCAATAATTACTATGTGCATTTTACTCTTCCCTTCTTGTTTTCACTTTTGCAGATTTTTTTCTCTGAGTCTTACTAATGGTTTGTGTTTTAACCAATTTAATATCTCTTTTCTTAAAGCATTTACAAGCATTTGTTTATATAAAGAAGTTGTTGTTGAACAGGCAAAAAGGATCTATTTTAATATTTTAGAAATCAGCAAAATAGTATTGAAGAAAAACAAAACATTACATATTGTGAGAAATGGTACAATGAAGTATCTTGTTTCATATAAAATGTATTAAACAATGGCAATCATTTTAGGCAAATGTTTATTTTATATTTGATCGCTAAGCAAGAGAGAGTTTCATTCATCTTCATTTTTGCATTTTTAAGTCCATATAATTTAGTTCACACTGGAGCATGAAGCTGAATGTTAATAATTTTACTCTGTGTATTGTGAAAGTGAAAGGCAAAGTATTTTTCTCTTTTATTTTTGTTTTCCTTTGCTTCTGCTTCTTGCTCTGTATATAGAGAGGGAAGTAAGATATCCAAGAAGATGGGGAGCCCCTTATCTTGCCATCTACAACATAAGTAACAGTAGGAGATGGTAGTAATATTCCTTCTCCCCTCATGAAAGAGGACAGAAGGACTCAGAAAGGGAGTGAAAGCGTAAAAGGAATCAGTCAACGAGTTGGAAAGGAGGAATTATAAGAAACTCATTTTCAGATATGGTTTGATTCCTAGTAGCCTAGGATTACAATTAGTATTACTTATTTTGTAACACTCTTTTCCTTTCTAAATCTTCTGTCCTTAGGTGTAAGATTTGTATTCTAATTGAAATCAGAGGAGGATACTCCTGCTTATATTAAATAGTCTCTTGAACTCTTAGGAGTCCTACTGAAATAAAACACCAACACATACTGAGTTATGAAACCACAATAGAGCAAATTCCCTGCAGCCTTTTTTAGTCTTAAATACAATCCTATATAATATAGTAATGAAGTGCATGAAGTAAAATATGCACAGTGAAAAATGTAGTTAAATGCTGTACATTTCACTCAGCTCATCAAGAAAAAAAAATTCTAAGATGACAAAGTGGGAGAGTAGGCACAATTTTCTAAAAGTCTAACCTGTAATAACTACAGCAGGAATATATACACTAGCAAGAATTAGTGATTAGGGATCCAGTCCTGAGGGTACCAAGCAATCTCACATTTTATTGAAGTTCATGGGAACCCTAGGTGCTTGAACCTCTATGAAGCATGCCCTAGACGACAAGATAAGAATTTTGTCTCATAAGAAACAAGAAACAATGAATATTATCTTTACAGAAATGACAGCATCACTGAGAGGTTTTTTTACATTAGAGCTGAGCGAACATTTTATTTGCTGAAAATTATCCACAGATGCTACCTTTATTTCTCTTTGTAAACTGCCCAAAAAGAGATAGTAACATTGTAAAATTCTCAAAAGTACCTCTTATTCAAAATTAGTCACACACTTCTCCAGTGAATTTTCTCTTCAAAATCTGCTTTTGGTGAATATTTGAGATTGTATTCATTTTTTCATGAGTTATTCATACTAATAAAGCTTGAGCACTCAAGTGTTCCTGGAAAGCAAACATGAAAGCATTACAAACATGGTCTAATTGAAATCCACTTTCCACTTTGAGCAAATATTTGCAAAACATTTTTCCTACTCTTCACTGTGCTTTAGTTGACATTATGGGCTAAAATCTCACTGATGTGCACTAAAGACAGACGTCACAGCAGAACCCTCTTCAATAATGCAGGTGCAATATTCCTGGAACAGGCAGGTCTTTTGAACAGGCATAGCATGATTTAACCTGCGCTGTTCTTTTATTTTGTTCAGAGGGCAGCCTTAAAGTAGACTGTTCAATGGCTAAGTGAACTCTCTTTAGTGTTTCAACCACACATCAAAATATAAGAACCCATGCTGTACCTCACTCTAAGCTCCCCTTCAGAGTTAATCAATAAAGTTATTCATCCAGTTTCTTTCATAATTATGAGAGATCAGCTAATTGTTGGTGTAAGATAGGCTTCTTCAAAACATTTATTTATTGCTGACGTGAGAGGTCACCATACGAGGAGTGACCAGTGATGTAACCTGTTTTACAGTTCCAATAGACAGATAGATGAAGCTATTCCTCCTGAAACATCTTGTTCTATGGAAACAGACAAAAGTGTTCAATCCAGATTCACCCAGCCTGTAGACACTCACCCCACACGTTTTAGTGCATTAGGACCTCATCCTTCCTTGGAAAGTGATGAGGTCTACAGAGCAACAGGAGCCTCCCAGGGGCAATTCCAATCTTCGTTGACCAGAACTACTTTCTGGGTGTGCCTGTCTTACCCCATCAAGAAGAGGGAGGCCTCACATGACACAAAGTCCAGCGGAGGAGCCTCAGAAAGGTGCTAGTGTTGGGAGGGAAAAAATCAGATGCTATTGTCTCCAGTGTCAGATACATAATAATTTCCACAGTCCTGCTATCAAACTCCCTTGTAAAATAATCTACATTGCATCCTCCTAGAGATGTAGAAGTCTAGTGAGAATCATTCATTCATGCCGACAATTTCCTTCTACTTTGATTGCCTTTTAAGCTCATCTCCTCTTGTTTACTCATTCATTACAGACTGTTAAGCGAAGAACTGAAAGGGATAGGAGGTATTACAGCTCCTACAGAGTCCTGAGAGGAAGAAAACATCAAGAAAGTTTGTTAAAAGTTGTGTTTATGTCTCTCACTGTGAAGGATGCATTGCAAATATCACAAAGCCCATTGATGGTTTTTGATTTGGTTTTGCTTGTGTTTTTTTTTAAACCTAGTGAACACCATCTTTCCATATCTTCATGCATGACCTCTCTGGGTTACAGCTCAGTCATTTAGATGAGTGTCCTTATGTCTCCCCACATTTGTACTACACACGTATTGAAGCCCCTGGCTGGTATGAAACAAACAAAAAGTAATTTTCTCATAATCCTTGGCATAATATATACGTAACTTATATGCACAAAACAGTTGATGGTAACATATGCTATACAGCCTTATTGTTGTACAAATTTATGCACATCAAAACTTTTTTATTGCTCCATACATACTATCACTCCAAGTGTATCCATTGGCTACATGCAGATAATAAAAAAAGTCTTTACTGGAATAGTTCTTCCTTTGATATGACATATCTTGTTGGGCGGAATTTTCTTCAACAAGGCTATGAGACATGAAATTGGCTGTCTTTCCAGCTGTTTCTTTTTTTCTTTCTTTTTCTTTTGGTTTCTAAGTACTCAGTGCTTAAAAATAGTTTCCTACATACTAAATTGTGGCACAGTCATTTTCATATAGTTAAATAAAGCACTACAGCTTGGAATTTAGGTCCAATGGTCACACCATAAGAATACAATTCATTCCCTAATTAAATGCCCACTACCTCCATCACTAGTGCCTGCCAACTCCAAATTTATATTGCAAAGAACTTTCATTTTATATGATGCATAGAAAAGAAGGAAAAGGGGGAGAGGAAGACCAAGACTATTAATATGTAAGAAATTACCTCCTTAAGGTCAGGAGCACCTCAAACCGTACCACAGACATAGTCACCAGAAATGGAAAGGAGACTCTTAGGTTAGTAATAATATAGTAATGATGTAAATAATAGCTCTGACTTTCTCTATATATTACAAATAGGTAGTTGGCATGCTGTTTTTGCTACTCTGTTACTACTGGTTTATTGCCCTATTGGATGGGGGCAGAAAGGCATGTCAATTTTATGTGGCTTATTGTCAAAGTTCATAAAGCTAGATTAGGCTGAGTTCTCATCATGCCTGCTCCTCCCTTGCTGCAGAACTACATACTATTGTTCCCGGACGTAAGTGTGAAAATAATATGAATATTTATTTTAAGACTGGTTCAGTTTCAACTTCCCTCCACCTCTACTATCTCTAGATATTCATATACATGTTTTATTTAGTTACCTTTTTTAGAGGCTGTTTTTATATTTTTAATTGTTTGGTAGATTTAGGATATGTAACAATGGATAACTGTGCAATACATTAAATACTTATGGGTATGTTGTGCCTTCTGTTATAATATAAAATCCATCTATTCTGGTTGATGGGTTTTAACCTCACACAGAATACTTTAAACTCCATTTGGACTTGTGCCTACAATCACCTTAGCAAAGTCTCTTAAGTAACTGCGCACAGCCTAATTAGTATGCATTATCAATTAACAAACTTAATAGCCGGCAGATTGATTAGATCCTCTGTTGCAGGGCAGAGCTGAAGCGAAACAGAATGAAAAATCATTGCATGCATACACTGCTGCTTTGTTATTTTCTCAGATCCCCTCCTCCTCCTCCACATTCCTTTAATTAATGCATACATATGGTTCTGAATATCTTGTAAACTGGAGCTTGCTCTAACTCTTTAATAAAGCTCCCTCGTAGATGAGACAGCCATAGTCCATGCCTTATTTATTTCTGGCTGAAAACATAAACCATTTGTTTTCACCCAGGTTTTTCCTCTCTAAATGGTGCAAGTTTTAAAGATCTGCTGCTTCTAAGCTGCTTGTTTTCACACTGACTGATAGGGAAAAACAGGTAAACTGGAGCTGTGTACAGCACTTCAAATAACCTGTAGCTGAGAAGATGGTTCAGGTGTCATACGGATGGTATGCTGACACATACCACAAGGTGGATTCCACAATTACTGTTAAAAGAAAAAGCATAGCACAAAACAAGATATGTAATTTTATATATTCTGTTTTACTGATGACCTAGAAAATAAGAATACAGGAAAAAAAAGCCTTCTTATTTGGAAAGTAGAAATCATACTAAAAAGTTTCACAGTCAATTTTAGAAAAAGTGCTGATATTAGACAGGATTTGCAGCCTTGGGAGTAATTTGATGCAAGCCCCTCAAAGACTACTGAAAAGCTACCTAGGAGGGGTGGCAAGGTCCATCCTTGGGCAAAGCCTATTGGCCTTTGTACACTGAGAAAGAAAGTGGTGCTTACTACAATGATGTGAGCACTAGCAGCAAGTTTCGGAGTTAATATCTATTTAGCATTTATATAGCATTTACATATGCAAATCACTGGAGAAATATTAGCTAATTAATCTGCAAAATAGAGTGGTGGGGAAGGTCCTGTAAAAGGATCCATGACTATTGATACTGGTAAATCCAATAAAGGTACAAAACTACTTTCCTAAAGGCATAAAACATGATATCGTCAAGACCTAGATCAGCGCTCAGGGCCCCCTAATTACCACATCTGTATCCCTCAGTGAGGTCACCATTTTCATAACCACAGAATCACACAACTCAGTGGTTGAGGTTGGAAGGGCCTTCTGGATCATCTGGTCCAAGCCTCCTGCTGAGGTGATATCAATTACCTGAAAGGAGAGTTATCAAAATTCCTTGAAGAATGGCTGTTCCTCTGAGAAGTCATATCTGAAGAAGCTGATGGTTATAACCTCATCTTCATAAAAAGGCACTGATGGACTAAGTTCCATAACTGAGAAAATGGTGACAGTTAAGAGTGGTGTGCCAAACTGTATTTTTCTTTTCCAAGTGAGAAGTTAAGCATGCTGATAAAAATTCCATGAATTACTTTGGCAGCTCCTTGCCGAGAAGAAAGGTGGTGCTTACCACCGGATTGAGACACTTTTCTTCAGAAAAAAAGAAGACCCTGCTGAGTTCAGGACTCTCTCCATGCTAGGACACACTGCCTTTCTCTTGTTGGCACTTGAGAGTTCCTGCTATTCCACTGTCCCATTGCAAGCCATGCCAAGACTATTCATGTAGCTGTTTCATTCCAATGTAATAGATTTCTCTAGCCCACTATTTTTCCTTTGTCAGCATGTTCTCCTAAACAAGCAGACCAAAAGAGGCACAAGGCATGTGGAAGCACCTGCTCTGTACTACCTGTGCAGTCTATTCAATGCCTTAGCATGGCGGGGTTTTTTCCCATCCCCAAAAGGCAAACAGAAAGAGATAGCAACTATTTTTATTCTGAGGTGAAAACAAATCTGTATGATTTAAATAAAATCAACTTAAGCCGAGTTAAAGACTATCCTCCTCTTAGGTCCTTCTGATGCCACTTGAGTTTTATATAAAGTGTCAGGCAGAGTTTTATCTACTCTCTTCTCAAACTCAACTAATTTAAACTGTTTCTGTTTCTGTTGCTTTGCAGATTTTTCCTTTATTCATCTTTTTATATATATATATATAAACTGACCTGCTACTGTTGAAATAAAAATGATTTTCCAAAAAAAAGCCTCACAAAAAATATTGTGGTGTATTTTGATTTAAAGAATTAGAAGCACCACGAGATTCAGAACTGTAATTAAAATATTTTACATCAAAAATAAGGTTTTTGGATTATAAAGAATTCTGAAATACTGTTAGAAGGAACAATAATATCTAAAATATCAAGGATATAACTTCCTGCTGAAAAAGGCTTCCCTCATTAAAAAAAAAATTCTTTAAGTAATAAGAAGACTGAAATTCCTTTGAGTCTAGGTAAGGATGGAACATTAATTAGCTGCCAGAAAATGGTCTCTCAACACTGCAGTAAGAAATATGCCTCTAATTCTCATTATGTGACCCAAGAGAGGGGCATTAGGTCTGTAACCAGTGAAACTAAAATGTGAAAACTTTTTTTTTAATGATTGGACTACTCAGAGAGCAAAAGGTGAATAATCACCTGCTATCAAAGTATTCTCTTCTCTGGATTAACAGTGGCTCCATACAGCCCCTTTATTCTCACCTAAAACTGATTGTGTTCTGTTTAAGGTAGATCACTTTATACAACATACAATTTCTGAAAAAGTAAAGAGATCATAAAGAAACAAAAGAAATTTGCTAATACAGAAAAGGCAAATATCAATGCAACAACTTCCTGTTACCTCTGTTGGTACTGTTACAGTTGTTTTACAGTTCTACAGGTGATCTACATCATTCTGTGGTTGTTTGTATTATATCTGTAATATTCAATGTGTATCGTTTACTCTGCATGGAACAGAGGTTCTCTGTGTCTCTGAATCATGTAAAAGACTCTAATTTTAGATTAGTATTGTTTCTTTAACACAAGTCTAACTCAGATCCAAAAATATTAATACCCCAAGAACTGTATATACTTTAAGGTGTTCCTTTTTTACCAGAAATCTTCTTTCAAATATTTAATAAATATGTGAAATTTTTGTTATCCTGTGCTGTATGTACCCTGTACTAAATATCCTTTTGACAGATGTCTGAAACAGAGCACAGTATTACAGTACTCTGTGCCATGCTAGAGTCATGAACTTCAGTTTTAGAACTCAGTTCCTTTGATTTCATTGTGCTGCATGTTCCTTATCTCGCTCTTTGTGCTACCACATCTTATTTTCAACTACTTTTTCCTCTGTGATATGATGTTACTGTTCATATTTCTAGGGAAAGATTACATTGACTTGTATCTTCGTATATTTTTAGAGATTTATGGTGTAAAGGAAGCAACTGGACATCCTTTAATATGGATGTACCAAACTTGACAGGATAAACAGCAACATACTCTCACATATCTGAGAGCACACACATAGCATATTGCAAAATGATTTATCTACATTTTGAAGACACTTTACTACATCTGTATTAGTTTATGTCCAAGTTTAAAAAAATCACAGTTAGATTACTCATCTGCCACAGCCTAACGATATTAGTATTTTAAATGCAATTTTTCAAAGTGTCTAATATTTCTGGCTACTTAACATTTGGAAGGAGCCCAAATTTAAAAGGGTAGATGTTCAGCACTTTCTGAAAATCAGTCCATTTTGTATGTCAAATGAAATTATTCCTGCATTTCTTGTGAAGAATTTGTTCTACCTCTTATATAAGCAAATAGACCTTGAAGGGAAGAGTGGAAGAGATGGTAGAACAGAGCAAACCGGCAAAACCAATCAGTGGACAATATTAGACAAAGCTCACAATTGGCTTATAGTTTATTTCTATTGCAGAAATTTGTAGTATGTGTTTCCCCTGGTCTGGAAACAACTGGCAACTTCAGACAATTGAGGTAGACTGGCCACATGAGAACTTTTTTCCTTTTAGAGGGCACTATCAATGACATTCAAGGATTCACTTTCAGTTAAAGAAGTGTGCACCTACAAAGGCAAGGAGACACCATGAACTTGTTTTCAATCCTGTGTTGAAAGAAGACCATTTGAAAGAAACCCCACCAGCTCATTATTTAAATTGCAGTTCAGAGACATGTTCCTGTCAATTACCATAGGTTCCAGCTACTCTTTCAACACTAGTACACCAGGAGCACAAGAATCTCAATTAGTTAACTAAGCAGAGGTAATCCAGTGCCTGGTTGGAGAAATGCCATTTCCTCTTTTCCTTCCCCAAGACCATAAAATGTAATCTGGCTAGAATGGGTCCCCAACACTTTCCATGCATCTGACTTTTCAGACATCTGATTTGGCATTTGACTACTGCTGCATCAAGAATCTATTTCCAATAATTGTGCTCAGATGCATAAATGAGCCTTATGAAGGGTAAATTTTTACAGGACCCTGAATCCACATTTTTCAGTTGTCTTTTTGTCTTTGAGAAACTGACATCTGTGACAGCTGCAAATTTGGGCACCTCACCCCTACCCCAACACACCATGATGAGGTTTTAGGAAAAACCCAAAGAGGAACTTAAAGCTGCAGCACGTCTAATTCTAGCTGATCATGAAACTGCTGCACACATATAAAAACTATTCTACATTCTTGTTGCTGCTATTCTTATGATGTGAAAAATTAGAAAAGTATGTCTCAGAACTTTCTAGTCCAAAACTGCTTAAGTCAAAAGCGTGTTCAGGCCATATGATCATGACTGACTAGTCTACAACAAAAGATTCCTCTGTAAATTCAATCTGTGTCCTTTATAGGAATGTATTATGATAGATATTAATGACAGATTACATACTTATTTCTATAGGAACTAGGTCTCATTCAATGTACTGAATACATGGCTGTTCTTTTTTCTTTTATTCTCACCATTCAGTCTGTTAATTTCATTCACTTTATTATTTACTTTTTACTATGAACCATTCAAATGCAGCACTGAATACATTATTACTAATTCCCTTCTGAGCTTCCTATACAATGTTCCTACAGTATTTTCTTTTGGATATACAAACACAGATGAATTTATCTTCACAAAATCCCTGTGAGGTGAGGAAATGTTCTAGTTTGCAAGTTATAGATAGGGAATATGCTACAGAGGTTGAAAGCAAGACAGGAAGTGATTTTGGGTACACATTTTGAAAAATCTGGGGCCTAACAAAAATATATATCAATAGCATTTTATCTGTTCATAAGAAAGTTCCCATCAACCTATTGACCTTGGGTTTAATTACAAATGCTGACTGTTTCTTCAAATCAGAGGGCTTATTCTGCATGCCCAGAAAGCGAGGATCATGCATATAATCCCCTTGCTCATAAGAAGAGGATACATGATCTCTGTTTCAGAGTATATGACCAAATGATGGAGCTAAGACAAGAGTCATGGTCCTAATGCCATTTCATTTTCTTCTGTGATGCTGTGAATGGGTAGACTGGAGCCAGGTAACAACCTCTTTCCTTCGTATTGCCCTTTATGAGATAGACCCCTGCAGACAAATCTGTTAAGTAGTAAAGGAATCCTAACAAAATGAAACAAATTCATACTGGACAGGCAGCCTTTTTCAGATGTATTTAGAATATTGTTTGTGCTCAATTTTATAAGAATGGTAGCGTAATATTTATTTTGCAGTATGTTTTGTTCCACTAGACGTAACTGTACCCTTTGCTAGCAGTTTTACTGATGTAACCTTTTCCTTTCCCCGGACAGATTCCACTCTTCTGTTATTTGCCTCCTGCCTCCTGCAAGTTCTTTGATGCAGAATATACTTTTCTTCATTTTAATGTAGCTGAGTGCGAAGCACATTTCTAAGTTGTGAATAATTCATACAAGGAATCCCTATTAGAGAATTTTTACCCAATATCTGGAGAAGACACAGGAAATCACATCATCTGTGACCTTCTGATAGAAGAACTGCCTTAGAAATTATTGAGTTATTCTGACCATAACCTAAATGCACTGACTTTTTTCCATAAGGAACTAGGAAATGCCACTCATTTAATTTTTTTTAATATGGAGGCACAATCAATAATCTTCTCTCTCTTTCTGTGGGAGACCCTTTATTCATGATTCCAAGCCTAGCTAAATAATAGGTAGACCAATGATTTATTTTTAATATGAAAATCTTCTTATCTATCGAATACTTTAGTCCCACAAATGTCAAGTCATTTATTCAATCGTTAAGGTGACTGCTCATTTTCCATATTTTCAATGGAATTATTTCCACTTCAGTGCTAAAATATACTAAGCTTGAAGTAAATCAATTCCCTCCTTGTGCTAAAAATTAGCATAGCACAAACTAATCAATGCTATCAAACACTAGTGCAAAAGCTGTGACAATAACCGTATCAGTGAGGAAGTAAATTGCTTATTATGCCAAACTGGGAAAAAAGCCTCATCAGTCACAAACCATCTGATTCACAGAAATACAGGCGGTGGGTCTATTGTTCTTAGAAGTGGGCAAGTTTGTTCTCCACGTTATTCAAAATACATCTTCTGTAATAACGTGGGCCCCTGAAACATTTCTCAGCACCTTCCCCATGGACTAGCACAAATACTTTGAAATATTTATTGAGCCACCGTTATACAGAATGCAGTAAGCTGCAGAGCCCACTCTCCATCATGCACCAGCTCTTGTTTGGTGGCACCCTTGTTATGGTTCAGATGAGCTGGGGAGGTGGCATTGCAACTCAGGGTTGAATTGGGAGAGTGGGACCTAGTGCTCACCTTTGTCTCCAACTTCCCGCATGACTAAGTACAGCTGCTCTGTACCTCTGCTTCTCCATCTGCAGACAGGGGTAAATATGTCCCTGCTGACTAGTGCTGTTGTGAGGACAATATGACTAATATCTGTAGAGCATTCAGGTGCCTGATTGTAGGGATATAATAGAAAACCTGTGTAATAGTTCATTAAGGCAGGGCTGCTTCCACGCCTGTCTAACAAGACTGTCAGCAAGGATGGCAATTAGTGCCAGTGACTGGACCAAGACCACCAACTCGTTTCCTCTGGGCCCCCAAGCAGCCATCTGATGATAATAATTTTGGGTCTTTACCAGGCAGGGACGGACATGAACGGATGAGCTAGAAGGGAGAGGTTCTATGTTCCATTACTAATATCCTGAGCCATCCAGTCCTACTATAAAAATTCACTTTTATTAAAAGGTTATTTCTGTCACTTGCTATAGTATCGCTATCATTCTCTGGGAAAGGAATGATGAAATATCATTTTAAATGTTATCAATGCAATATTTAAACAGCTTTTTTTTCCCTCAGAGGAAGTGCTTTGAAAAGACACCCCCTCCAGTATGCGTTTGTTCTTAACGGGGCCAACCTCTTTTAATCTCACAGTTCCTTGCACATGCTAGGGAGAAGAAAAAGAACAAATTTGCAGTATTCTCTGCAACATTCTTCTTCTTGCAGTCTAAAGGGACACTTCTTTATTTATCCTTAATAAATTGTCACACACAAACAGAAGTTGCTTAAGTATGTGGATATCGATTTCCAGTAATATCATGACACTGATATAAAATGAATATAACTTTAATAATAATACACTTTTAATAACAATTTTTGTCTCAGAAGGAAATCAAAATACTCTGTAGGGATCTCCACGTTCCCAGCTGTTGTGCAATGCCTATATTATGGCTGTGATAGACTGGACTGTTCAGGGTTAATGACTCAACACACTTGTGAAGGCCCAGGTTGCTTTGTTGAAGCCCACTTCACTTGGAGGAGGTGAGCTTTCCTGTGTGTAATGACTAGTGAGATAAGACACAAACTCTTGTAGAAGCAGGATGGGGCCTCTTGTCATGTAAATTGTCCTCTCTTACACAAACCACTGGGTTGTAAAACTGCCCCCTGCCATAAACCACTAGACTTCCAAAATGCAACCAGACTAATTTTCTGAAGGCTTTCCACGAGAGTAAAGCCCCCCTCTGCCTACCCCCACCACCCCTCTTCTCAGGGAAAGTACCAAGGCTTTCCACAAAAAACTTGAATGTATATTAAACCTCTAGACTTTGTATTTCATGGGCTTCTTCCTCTACCCCCAAGAGATCAAAACCATCACTTCCACCAATGTGCAACAGTCAAGTCTCCTCGTAGATCCATGGGTAGTGATTATGAATCTTTCTACTCTTATCCTTTCTCTCTCCTTCTTTCTTTCTTTCTTTTCCCTTATGCATGTCCTTCGGTGATATTTTTATGCTTTCACATTGCAAGGTTTTCATATCGTTATATTACCATGAATAATAATAACCAGAATGGCTACATACATATATACACATATATACATATATATATTCAAATATCAAAACTTATATATATATTTCAAACATTCAAAAAATACATATATTCACACATTGATCATTCAGTGTCCTTTCACTCTAAGTTGCCCCAAGGGATCTATTAGAAAGCACCCGGGTTACCCCTGTCCCCTGGGGTGTGTTGTAACGCAGTAGCGTTTGTTTGCTTCAGAAAGACAATCCTCCGTGACGCCTCTTAGCCATTCACAGCTAGGAGTCACTACCAACGCCCAGATGAAGTTGTAGACAGGAAGTAAATGTACACGTTACAGCTTTTAAGATCCTGCAGCTGACAACCATACACTTTAACCCAATCTTCTCAACAAATAACACTTTCCTTCCTTTCTGGCTGCAGAAGTGATGAATGCGAGCTAGCAGGCCTTGGCTTTATGCCCTTCTGCAGGCAGGACTTCCCCTAACAACACACATGGATTTCCATTACATTCTGATTCAGCAGAAAATTGTATCATCAGCACCACTTGTGCAGCTGAGATTATCAGAGTAGTCCAGGGGATTGAAACACACAGCTTCCATTAAAATTAATTAGATACTTTAAAAATTCATCAGAAGTTCTTCCTGGAAGCGGACCTTCAAGTCACTGGATCGGTTCAGTTCTCTGTAAGAGACACAATGCACTTTGGGGAAGAAGGCATGGTGGAGTACAGAGAGGATAACCATAAAACAGATTGCGGCAACTCAGGAGTTCCCTGAAGGAGAAAGGGCCTTAACTTTTTACAAGAATATTCCAAAGCACTGCATCTTACAAAACCACTGTATTATGTAATGTAATTACTCAATGTTTGCCTTTGATACATTCCATGTATCAGAGGGAATGTGTCTCTCTATTTATGCAGAACACACAGATACTGATTATATTCAATATTTCTGCTAAAAGGCACTGTAACAGCCTAAAAAGTAGTGCTATTTGAAAAGAAAGGTTTAAACAAAAAGTCTTTTGGACCAACTACAGGCATCACTAAGGAAAGCACAGTTTTTTGATTACAAATATTGCTAAATAAGACAGTAAAATCCTTGAGATGTGAATCTAATTTACTACAGTGCTCTTAGATATAGTTAAATCCTGATAATGAATATGCTAATGTCTGTTTTTTCAGATGAACTTAAACTGATGACTTTGATTGTGAAAGAATAAAATTTTTCTGTTCAGGAAAAATTATATCAGCACTAAATCAAGTGTCTAATACAAAAATATAATCCTACAGATCCTTTCAATATAAATGTCTTTAGATATATGTACAAAGTGCAGCAGTCCTCTTAAGGCTCACTCCTGTAATGCTCAAGCCTCTGGTAGGTTTGTTATTGGCTTGGTTCAGACTCCAGTAAGAACAGGTACAGGGAGGGATATACTCTATTCAGGTGTCATGAGTATGTATGCAAATGGTTCTGCTGTTATTCACAGACTTGATCCATAGCAAAATTTCATTATTTTCTCTAATAGCCAGAGATAATCACAGTACAGATATCTAGGCAGCATATGCATAAAAAAATTCTTTGCAGCACAAACTTTCTGGTTTTACCAAAAAACCCCAAAACCCATCTGCAACAAGGTGAGCTCTATTCAGTAGGTCTGCAAAAACTTTTTGTTGTCCAGTCCAGTTTCCAGTTGCTCCTGGCAGGACCCCAGAGCTGCCACACTGACTCACCTTGTCCAAAACCCGCAAACAGCTCAACCCTGCTTCAGAATGGTGAGATAGTGCCTGGTGACAAAAGGTGCTGCCTATGCTGGGGTCACCCTCAGGTCTGACTTGTTTTCCCTCATGAAGCAGCTCATGCAAATATTGGCATTTATCAACTTTTCAGCCTGTCTTACATCACAAGAAGTGATGGGGTTGTGAAGTGATAAAACATACACTATAACTGAGCCATGCAAAAAGCCAGTAACTCAGTAAATAATCTTAAAACTTGAGGAAATCCCCACACAAGAAAAGTTTGCCCATGTGAGTAAAGACATATGAGAACCAGCAACAGCTCAGCTGGGGTCTTGAGGACATTGTGTACGCCTGCAATCCATAGTGTGAAGCAAATTTTGATTAACCCTTTGGTTTTGCATAGGTAGTTCCCATTCCCATCAGAACAATTAACAGAATATGATACAGGAGAACCTGGCAGTCTTAGAGAGCAGGAGTTCCACACAGAACAAGAGTATCCACACAGTGGTGTAGATATCACTCTCCATGCCATTTTTCTTCTTTGCACATGCAAAAGATTTCTGCTTGTGGTGCTATCTGCTTGGTGCCTCTCACAGACCCTAATCTCACTTCCCAGGACAGAGGGTATTTTAACATCTATGTGGTTATTTATGCAGCAGACAAAAGTGCAGTACAGGTAAGTATGACAGAAAGAGTTACTGAGTGAACATGCCGCTAATCAATGTGTGTGAACAGATCTGCCATACTTACTCATAAATGTGTAAATGTTGTAAGTAATGAACACAAAAAATATGAACACACTCATTTGTCTACTTTCTAAGAATCAATTATTTCCTTATCATTTTCTCTATTCCAGCCCATACTGCAAAGGATCATTTTGTCTTACTTCACTGAAAATATAATAAATCTTCAATACATTACCAAATCTAACAAATTAGTACAAATCTCACAGTATTCTGTTTTTTCATATCTAAAAAGGACATTTGCAACACCAAACCTCCAAAGCAGCCCATCATTTGCTTCTCAGTTCAAGTCTACTTAATTTTATAAATTCATTACTTCTTGCAGGTAAAATAACTTCCCTTAAAGTTTTAAAAAGACACTTTTTCTGATTTCAGTGCATCCACACAAGTATTTCCACAGAACTTAGACACTAAACCCAAATCTTCTCACTGTTAAATGAGGTAGATTTCTAATTGGATTTATTACTAGTATGACTGAAGTTCTTTTAGTGCTTCATGTAATATTAGACTAGATCTCCTCTGTTTAGCCATGCGTTTGGAAACCTTTTGCCCCACAAATCCATCTGTAAATCTAATTCACAGATATATGAAATCAGAAATATGGAGTAAAACCATACAAAATATGAAGTCTACTTTGACAATTTCAGGAGAATTTTAAAAGATGGTTCTCAAAGTTCTCAAGAAAAAGGAATATTTGTAAGAATTTGGTTCAATAAACTAATATTACTTAATGAAGTGTTGTATTTTGAAATTAAATATTTAATAATGAAAATCAAGCATCTAGCTGAATTGACGGTTATCCTTTGGGTATTTGTACACCTATCTAAACGTCTGTTCTTATAACACAGTAAAATCCCTGTGTTTCCTTCGTGTTGAAGAGACTTCTTTCTTTATTTATGATTTTGCATGCTATATGGTATCCGTCAGAAAAACTCTGGTAGAGTTCAGTCAAAGAAATGGATTTCTTATTCTGGTCTACAAACATTTGTGTCCTGATCTCTTCTACAGACATGAGCCAGTGGATATGCCACAACTATCCTCCACATAATGGTTTTTTTTACTTGAAGCTAACAGTTCTTGGAGAAAGAAATTACCAGCGAAGCTTGCAGAAGGATGTCTGGCATTGAGACTGAGCTCATGAACATCACTACACTGCATATCACACTGCAAAAGTACAACTGGGAGGTTTGTGTCTGAGTTAGCAATAAACCTTTTGATCTGTTCAGAACTCATAAGGCTGGCATAGGTTTTGGGTAGGTGCTGTCACATCCTGACACTGTTTCAGATGACAGCATGTTGCTGTGTCTACACATGTGGAAGTGTATCAGTTCATACCCTGAAGAGGTTATTGATTTCTGCGCTTCCACAATTCTCTTGCTTTAGCAATAAGGCAGACTAAGAAGTGGTGTCTCTTCCTGCCACTGGCTGCTTGTCCCCACTTGCATGTCTCAGTTTGCCCTCTCAGCAGTTGCATCAAGATAGTTCAATAAAATATAAAACTAGAAAGGAATTAAAGAATTTTAAAACAAAACAAGCAATAAACCTAGAAATGTGGGTTAAATTTACCTGGGCACAAAGTGTTTACTCTTTCCTTTAATTTTTTTAATCATCATTTACACAAATGTAATTTCCAAGCATTTCTCTTTATGACTGACACAGGGATGGCTGCTGAGTTTCTTGCTGTCAAGTGTCTTCTCTCTTGCAAGTTTGTGCCATGCTGCAAAGTAAGTTCAGTTGCTCATGGAGTATATGCTGAATCTGCATAGTTTATATGCTGGTACTGCAAGGGAAACAGGCACAGGTTGTAATTTCCCTTGATATGGCAGGCAGCCACTCACAGGAAACCAGGAGCTGATATACAAGCTGCGAAGTGGGTTGTGCAGACATGGGAGCAATTCTAACTACACCACAATTAGGGTCCTTAGACACAAACTCCAGATTTGTATAGATAAAGGCAATAATTCACCTATTGGAGAAGCAGATCCACCTAGACAAATTATAAGCCTCTTTACTGTTAAAAACCCCACCCTCTTTTTAGATCATTTAGCCAATTTTCCTTCAAGAGAAACACAGTTCTCACCCTAGACTGTATATAAATTTTATCTGAATTCAAAAAAAATTAATTGTGTATAATGAAAATGGCATTCTAATAATAAAAATAATCTAAAATGTAATCTGGGAGTATGTCTACTTCTGCCTTCATGTTTGTTATAGCACCAACAGTATGACTATATAAAATTCTGTGAAGCCAGGCTTTACTCTCATTAATTTGAGGAAGAATAACACAAAACAAAAGTCACCACGGACTTCAGGTTAAACTAGAAACTAAGCAGTCTACACTAAAAAAATCTGCAATGGAGTCTTCAGCGCAGCGGTTCCCTGAAATATGCAGGAGTAAGCCGGTGCTAATATGTTGAAAACATCTTGGTGTAATTAGTCATCTTCTGGCTATCACATAGGCATCTTAAGAACAAAGGACATGTACAGTTTCATGCAATATCAAAGAACTAATGCTTATCTACTGAATCCAGCTCTAGTTCTTGCACTGTGCTTGTTTATATTGTGGCAGTAAGAGATCATACACACAATACGTTTGGCCATTCGTAGCCTCTTTCCTCATAAGGGGAAAAATAAGAAAAAATTATGAACAGCTCTTGTGATAATAATGAAAAGTCCAAGAAGTTAATTAATGAACATAAGACAAGCATAAACTCTTTTGAAATGTTCCAAGAAGCTTTAAATTAACTAGAGTGCTGGAAAGGAAACCCAGCTTTTAACACTGATTAATTTCCTCTTCATGAAAATGCAGAATAAATCAAGTCTGCTTAATATACTCTCAATTATTCTCTTATGTCCTTCTTTTTCTTATGTTTATAAGTTGGCATTGTCCATTTGTACAACACATCACACAAAGCAGGGTGAACCATTAGCAGGCCTTCTGCACTTTTCAATAATAAATCTATGAACTCATATTTCTATGTGTTTTATCCAAAAATATGAGGAAACAGGCACTGAAATATAACATTTCACTAGTGATTTTCAGCCACAAAAACTACTCAATAAATTTGTTGTCAGCATGCTGCACTGGACTTTTTTGTATACATGCAAGTTTCTGTTTGGCCTGGCAAATCTCAGTTTCTTCCTTCACAATCTACCTGTCAGAATATTCAAACATACAGAGCAAGTAATTCTGAAGGAAATAGAGATTCAGGAAGGAGATCCTACATCCCTTCAATCATCTGTCACTCTTTCCTCAGGCTGAGATTGTCTTTGTTGCTATAGGCTTAACTCTGACAGTAGCTACATTTGTGCATTTGGTCTTCATCTTTTCTGGTTAAAGCCTTGGCCTTGAGTCTCTGCATATTTTGATTTGATAATCATAAGAGACAGAAAACTTGGCAACAAAATCTGGCTTCACCATCATCTAGAGTACCAGCAGAAGACCCAGCCTCCACTAAGATTGTCTCAAGTTGATCGGAAGATGGTGAATGGCTTCAAGAAGAGCCTAGAGTTTGCACCATTCCTGTTAACAGCACTGAATTTCATGCCAATGAGCACGTTAAAATCTTATGTTTGCACACACTATTATATGAAGCAGATTATTTTATATTTTTAATGGGCCATTAAAAACTTTTTCCTTTTTTTAATCGTGCCATGAAGATGTGGCAAACTCCATCTTCCTGTCAAGTCTTTACTTGCTCGACCTGTTTATTTCCGTTCAGTAATGCTGCTGTCAACTGTCATCCATAGTGAGCCCACACTAGCTTCAGCCACTTGCATTGCTAGTGCTAGAAACCACAGACTCAGCAATAAGGATGTCATCAGTGTACTTGAGATTACAACATCTCCTTCTGCCAATGTTAATACCACTATGGCAACTATCAACAGCAATACACATTGTTATTTCACTATAAATATTGAACAGATGTGACAGCCTTGTCAAACTCCTTCCCTGGTGTCCAACCTCTCTGTTATACCTTTTGCTGCCTTGACTATTCTTCTCTGGCCATGGAAGGACGTGGCACAAGTTGACCATACATACAGTAAAGCACTTTTTGCAACATCCAGAACTGGCCCATTTTTCCGTATGACATACTAAACTAACACCTTTAAATACAGTTGCTAAAATATAACTGCAATAGAGTACCACCTTCATTGTTTTTTTCTAGAAGAATTTTGTGATTAAAATCAATGCAGATTATGCAGATTTTCACCAGTTTCACCAAGATCAGGATGTAGCCTAACTATTATTGAGTTCCTATTGACTAATAGCTGCTGAATCTGCTTTGGCCATTTTTTTCCTTAGATGATCAACTTTCTTGCAAGACAAAGAAACAAAAAAAGTCGTGTCATGATTCTTGTTCAGTCCTTTGTGTACATTCACCTCATTAATTTTTCTGCTTAATTTTAAATGCCCTAAGAATGTTCTTGTAGTGTAGTCAGAAGAAACTAAGTTCATGCAGACTGGGATATAAAATATTACTTGTTGTTCTCTTTAAGAAGGTTTTGCGGTATCTCACCTAGGGAAGACAGTTGGGGAACCATAAATTAGAAGAGGGAGTTAACTTATCCCCAGACTAGGTCAGCAGGAGAATGAGAAATAGGCAAGAACAACCTAATCCAATTTTCCATCCATTTTCCTGCTCAACCACATACCATTCAAGAAAAACACAAAAGGTTATTCAACATCTAATTTTGCAATCCTTTAAATCACAGCAAAGCAACTCAAAGAACATGGGGAATGAACTGCTGAGTTCTGGTTCACCTCCACAGGCATAGGTTTTCTCTCTGAGGGCTGTACAAGAGCAACACAATGGCAAGGTAATAGCATGCCTTTATCCTGCAAAATGTACTATGTCTCAGAAAAGGGAGTCTCATCATGTTCTAGATGTGATTGTTCTGAAAAAATCAGTGTTTCAGACAGCAGCTCTGATTTCTCTTTTTTCTTCCTTCTGAGTTTACATCTGTTGCAGGTGGGATTGTCAGGTTTATGATAGAGAGATGTGCAAAGCTGGGGAGGACCCTCCACAGGTAGGGGAAGGTGAGAGCTGAATCCAGAGGCTAGATATAGATGTTCTATCCTGAGCTAAGAACTACTCATTGCTGAAGCTAACATAAGTATTTTATGTGAAAGAAGAGGTAGGCAGAGCATACCCTCTCCATTGTTAAATCACTAATGTTGTGGTGTGCTGCCAAAAACCAGCTGCATGTTTGCTTTTTTTTTCACCTTTAGGTCTAATCAGCAAAGAAAAGGTGAAGAGGATAGGAATAAACAATACTTGGAAGCACCTTTGACTCACATTAATTGTATTGTCTTCAATTTGGGTGGCATGAGACTCTTAGAATAAAAATCTGGAAATATTTGCTGGCAACTGTAAGAATTATCTCCTTTCTAAAAAGGATTCAACCTTCCTGACTCTTCGCCTCCATCCATAAAAGTGATGACAAAGCCTCTAGGTTGGTACAAAAAGTTATCTTTGGCTTGTAAATATTATTGCTATTAATAAGCATTAGACAAGAATTTGACAGACGAGTTTTGTTCCCCTGGAAGAAAGCTCCAGAGAATTGTTTAGTAGAAGCAGGAGAGATGTGATAGCTCCAAGATTGGTGAGTCATCACATGAAGATGCTCAATACAAAAGAGAAAACTAAAGTCTAAGAGTACAACAGTGTTTGACCAGTCATATTCTAACATCACCTGGATGCTAATGATGCTGGAAAGGAAATGGGATTATTTTACTATTTTTAATTTATTTATTTTATTGTTTTGGTTTGCATTTTTTAAGTGATTCCTAAATATACCATAAAACCATTACTATACATTGCTTAATCTTAAATGCATTCAGAAGGACATATTAGTAAATACATATATAATGCCAGCAAAAGAATAATGTAAAAATATTCCATCCTGAATTAATAAATGTGCAAAACCATTTATTTTCTGGGGAAAAAAATCTCTCATAGGTCAAAACATGACAAACACAGGGACTTTGAACATATGTGACAATGTCAATTTGGCCAAAAATCTCTAAATCTGCTACTTCAGTTGTAGCTTTGCGTAACTATAGACGGAGAGGTATGATCAGGTTAATTTCTGCATGTTGACAGTTCTTTGGCATAGTGCAACAGAAGAGAACAAGAGACTTCCAACTCATCCAGATCTTCCAACTCTTGCACAGGAGAGCAACAGTAACAGTCATCATTATGCTGCATGCTACCCTCCATCCAGGGCAAGGTGCTCAGAGTGTTTCACAAAGACAAATTAATCACACCTCAGAAACATACCTGACCTGCAGTTACTTAGCACTTCTTTCATCTCAGTTGTCTAAGTATCTTGCAAATCCCTCTTGCTATATACTTATGTGACCAGGTGCAACCAGATGTATCCAACAAACCCCACGTAATAAAAGTAGTTTCTTTGAACCTAGTGGGACCTCTCACATCCTTAGAAGTGATACAATAAGTGTTTTCAGTGTTATCTTCATTGAGGGCCCCTTACATGGGTTGGACAATTGGCTGGGGACCACATAAATACTTTTAATGTGTAACATTCAAAAGATGTCAGATGAAGAAAGATCCCTTTGTGGGTGACATGCAAAAGCTTTTTAGGATATAGGTGGCTGGTAGTTGCACATTGGAAGACCTCAATATAACAGAAACTAAACCACTTAGCTGTTGACATGGAATAATTTGGTAGTGCAACAGAATAAAAGTTCATCTATATGCAATTTTTGAGGTAATTCAGATGCTAGTTGGTTAAAACTAAAAATGCAGATTTTGTAGATCTGTAAGGCTAGTATTTTAGTTTCACAAAATAATTCAGAGTTTTTCAGACTTTATATTCCTGATGGTTAATGCTATGTTCATCCTCCCCAAGAGACATTAAATTAAAGTACACCACCTTACTCTCTAGACAAGCAGACGTCTGTGCTATTTAACAAGCTTAGGGAATAAAGCCATTGTTGCATGTAAATGAAAGTAAAATTCCCAATTGTTTGCAGTAATGGCCAGGATTTCACCTTCTAAAAAAATGAGCCCTATGTTACCTCAGGGGTAGTACTTATTAGGAGGAGTTTTAAGTAGTATATATCACCTTCAGGTTTTCTCTACAGATTATGTCTCCACCTTTTTCTTACCTTCCCCCTGAAATTTGTTTTTCCCAAGTCCTTCTTTGTTCTTTTCCCCCTTCCTCCCTCCCCCTCCTCCACTCCTGTCACTGAAGCTTTTCTTTAGGTTTCTTCCACTTTCCCTTCTACTCCTTTCCCATCAACCCCAATGCAGCATGCAAACCCCTAAAATTAACATTCCAGTTAAACTTCCAAGTTCTTAGCATCTGAATGGTTTTGAATAGTGGCAAGTCAATAAGTAATCCCTTTTGCAGCAAAAAATGGTTGTATCAGGATCAGTGGGACAATTTCTGCAAGAGCAGGGTGTTCAGGAGATTATAAAACTTAGATTTGGCTTCTGCTATCTTTTTATTTTTGCTCTCTATAATAAAATATGAGAGGAACTTCCTTAATTTGCACGTCAGTGTTTGCAGCTCAGGACTCCATTAATGCACCCCTCTCCCCGCTGCTGTTCTGTGCCCTAGTTTGCAGTCAGTTCATTCTGCACTGATGTATATTTCATTGCCCAAGGCTTAATTTTGATTTATTGTCCATCCATAAATTAGAAAAATATGCTCTGGAATTCCATCCCGCTGAAAAGCTGTGCCTGATGTCAGGGGACTGGGTGATATTTAAGATGTCAGAAATACATATTGGATTAGTGTGCTTTGTTTCCCCACAACAGCAGGTGTTTAATCATAGCTGATGGCTGAAGTTAAATGCACTAGGACAGGATCAGCCAAGAAGATGGAGTTTTTCTAAGCCATACAAACTCCAGATAAATAACTCAAAACTAATTTTGTGTCCATATCTTAGATACATTTTTATTTACTTTAATACCTTAAACAATGAAAATAGACCCTGGCATCTTAATTCCTCATTTAAGATATGTATAAATCTTTGATGCTAATGAGTGAGTGCCTTTTGCAGGATATACACTATCCCTTCTTGACCCTTCAATGGTTTAAGAGATTTTCTAAAGGAAAGATAACTAAGAAAGAAATAAAACCAATAAAGCAGCTACAGAGATGGTACATCTTTTTTTTATATTGTGGGGTTATTCCCAGAAAATTGAGAATATGAATTGAAAAAAATCACTTACTATACACAGGACACTAAATAACACAGATCACAACCTGCATCCAAGGGTTCTCTTGAATTTTCTTCTTCTACTGCTGGCTTTTGTTTGTTGCAGTTAAGCCTGTCGCTCTGTTTATGTTAATGAGAAGTCTCTGTGTATAGAAAAATGATCAGGCCTGGTCTTGAGCAATTTAGCTGGAGGCCGAAGAGAAGACGCTTAGGAGAGCAAACATTTTCAAGGTCAATCGGTGAACTGTAACAAGCCAGTGAGATTCATGGCGAGAATTGTATATTTTGACACAATAGCGATTTGATTAAAAGAGAAAGTAATGGGTTTAAACAGTCGCTATGAGGATGTAGCCAGACTTTGTTAGCTTTTCGCAAATTACTTAACAGAGCAGTGATGGAACTGGAAATAGGGCTGTTTTGTGTAAGGTAAAGAAAAGCAGGTTATGTTTGAAACAGGAATAATAAAGGATGCTAATGTTTGGTGTTAAATGCATTTCATTTCATTCACCTTGCAAGGATTTCCAGGAAGTTTGAAACATTATAAATATTATAGACAGTTATAATAAAGTTGGTGGGTTTTAACCTTTCTGATATTTATAACACAGTTGCTGCATTTATAAAAACACAGCTACCTATGAATAAATAATACTTTGCATGTATGAAACCCTTCTCACAGTTGTTTCAAATCACTACAAAGGCAAGACATGGGAGAGCTACTTTTCACTTCATATGCTGCACAGAGGAGCTGAGGCAAAGAGGCTCTAACTTCCAAAAAAATGAGTGAATCAGAGGGAAAGGATGATACAGGGCCTCGTTACCCAGTCTTGAGATTCAGCGCCTGATTGCACATGATACTTAAGTGTGAGCTTTTAGTCTAATATTGGGTATCCCAAAATAAAGTTAAGCACATCTTTCCAATCTCTGTTTCATCTGTATCCCAGCTAAAGAGAAGATGCTAACACACACAAAAAATATATTTATTATATTGACATGGTGACTCTCTTGCCTTCCTGATTTAAAAATATTTTGAATGGAATTTTGAAACTGTGGTACACTTACACAAAGTCATCTCCAGTTTGCATGTGTCCAGAAGGGACTTTTTCTTCGCGTAAATTCCACCCTGACTCAAAGACTTCCTAAAGTTTGAACCTCATGCAGAGAAGTAACATTTCATGTGTAAACAGCATTATGAACATTTCATCAGACTGTATGCTTTAATTTGCAGCGAGTGTCCACTGGAGACTCATCCTCCAGCAAAAAATTATCCCTTTCCTTCTCCTGTTGTGTCTGCATTTACTGTTGTTGACTTAATTTCTTTGCACATACACAGATTATATGACTGCTTAAGGGCAGGTCTCTTTAAAAAAAACCTATCAGTAAACAGAAAAAAGTCCTGTTAATGACGAAAGACCACTGCCTTACAACAGCAGAGCAGGAGAAGGTGCTGGAATATTCCCGGTCATACAGTCTGGAAGACCACACAAGCAAGGTATCAGAA
This sequence comes from Chiroxiphia lanceolata, assembly GCF_009829145.1. NCBI lineage: Eukaryota > Metazoa > Chordata > Aves > Passeriformes > Pipridae > Chiroxiphia > Chiroxiphia lanceolata. The sequence goes on along the minus strand of NC_045671.1, from coordinate 21,130,352 downwards.
ATGATTGAATGTGACCATAAATACTAGAATCACCATTTTTATGGGTGTAGGTTGTATTTCATAAATAATCTGTCTAAAAAAATTATTGTACTTTCTTAATTGATATAGCTTAAGCTCCCAGTATTCAGGTTTTGTTATACAAGCCGTGAGATGAATCTTCATGTTTGGATTAAGCCCACCTTAGACCACACTGCCATCAGAGAGAGATAGTTCTGCCTTGTGCCAGCGTTTCCTAGAGTGGGATCACAAGAAGAGTGAAACCAGTTCCCTAACCTGATTGAAATACAATGCTTTTCATGGTCTGCTGGATCACTGAGTCAATCCAGCTCACCACACAATGACACAATCACTAACAGTTACCCTCAGGAAGTGGAGGGAACACGTCACTGGGGTTTAGGTGGGGGAAGACAAAAGAGTAGCAGGCTGCCCAATGTCTGACTTTTCTGAAATTACCTTTGAGTTTGGTTCTGGCACTTCAGCACAGCTTCAGGATTTGTTCTCTTTAGTCTTAAGGCAGAAGAAGATGAGGAGGAATATCCGCTAATGATTAAGGTTTGGGTGAGAATAATCAAATAATTTGGCTTCAGTTCTCTCTGAAACTGTCTGTTTAGAATTAGCGTGATGATGTAGCTGCTCTCAGTAGACAGTACTCTGTACTAAGCCAAATGAAGTTGAACTCATACTCCTTGCAAGGATTCTGTGGATGGTGAAGATGATTTTTATTTTGAGGAAAATACAAACATTAAATTCTCAGTTCTGTCATTTATTCAGAAAAAAATCCATTGAATTGCTCCCAACAGTTAAGAGCTTCAGAATATAATCTTAATTCATATTTCCTGGGAATATTAGAGAATGTAATTCACAAATGAATGCAAAATTAATTTTTATTCTGAAGAGTGGTAATTCTGATTTGAGACTGGGAGGCAAAATGTAATGGGATAATATGTTTAAAAATACATAAATATTAAATAATAGCCTACCTTTAGCAGAAAAAAACCCTGAGATGGAATCTGCATCTTTCAAATAACTAGTTAGTTTAAATGGAAAAATATTAACAATAATACAATTGAATACCAATAAGAAGAAAGGTTCCAGACTATTCCTCTATACAAAAGTAAACTGTGTCTGTCTTGATCTTCAGATTCAATGTTTTGCAATTCAATGCCAGCAGAAGGAGCTTCCAGTTAATAAGTCCTTTAACCCAAACAGCTCATAATATTGTACCAGTTACGTAGTGGATTTCTTCAATTGTCACCAGTCTTAAAAAAATATTTTCCAAGATTTTGGGTTGAGCAGGTGTCACAATTCCTGATTTGTCAGCTCTTCCATGGATTTCTTGTGTTACCTTGAATAAGTCAACACACTTCCACTTCCATCTCTGAACAAAAGGTATCCTATTTATCTCCCAGAGGCCTTGTGTATCTTAATCAATCAATATTTTTCATGATGTTTTGAGGTACACTGATAATTAGAGATTCTCTGACAATAAAACATAAATATGGTACACATCTTACAGGACATCTTTCCCCCTGCAGTGTCCTGTAACCCCAGTGGGACTAATGGATCTGCACACCTTTGTAGTGTACATCGAAAGGAAATAACTTGCTAAAAAAAGCCACACCCAAACAAGACTTCCAGACGTTTCTCCTGTTTGATTGTCCAAAATGTCCTATGAAGGAAAAGAGACATTCTGATGAGCTTTGACCTGTAACTCTATAGAGTTACATCTCAAAAAGAAAATTACTTATAATTTTGAAAAGCAAGGACAAAAAATTTGATTGTGCTGAAAGTCTAATGCTAAACTTAAAGTTGATTGAACAGGTTCTTAGAAACACTGTCAATTAAATTCTCAAAAAGAGTAGTATCATACAACATTTCTTTTGGGGGGAATACACAGGGAGGTCCCACACTATTTGTGTGGTCAGACACTAGGTGTTTCAGTGAGATCTGTAATTAAATGATAAATGATATTGTAGTCTGCTATGTTTCCACTTGCTCTAGTAATAAATCATTCGGACATTGAAATGTCCTAGATTTTCCTGCTACCAGGCCTGCTTCTCCTAAGGCAGAACTTTGAACTATGAATTTTCTCATCTGCATCAGATACTTTACAGTCCATAAACATGAAATAAAGGTAAAGTTTCATATGAAAACTTACCTAGGCACTATTTATCCTATAGAATTGTGGTTACACACTTTGTGCTATAGGGTCAGCATGGGATAGAGGACTGGGACAGAGAAAAAAGCAAAGTATTTCTGATGAGTCACATACTACATCATATCATTGTACCACACTTAGAAAGAATTGAAAATATGTATCAGAAAGACAACCATTATCAAGAGTTTTCACTTTTTGGAGTCCTACCCATCTAGAGACCACAGGAATAATATTTATTTCCACAATAAAAAAGCATCTGAATCCCAGATGAGCTGAGGTGATGAAAGGGAAATATTTGTTCTAGCTCTAAGCAAAACTATCTTCTTCATCATCAGCAGTAATTTCTCTATTTGGAATAACCGAATTTGATAACAACAACAATGCTGATAATAAAGTCATACTTATTATTCCAGACTGAAGGCAAAAAAATGACTGCAGATAATGAAAAGTAAAATATATATGGTTTTTCTCTATTCATTTGAAAAATGTAGTACTATTGAGCTGTGTAAATTACCAATGGAAGCTCATCACTTCCTGGATATGCTTCTAAATAACATTTGCAATGTTCTAAATGTTTAGTAACTAATTGGTCTTTCACAATTCCTAGTGGCTCAAACAGCTCTTTAACTTTTATTTTGAACTGTTGATGCTCATACAGATATGGTAACGGTAAGATAAGGCAATTCACAATTATGTATGTCATACATTCCAAAACATGAGTACATAAAAGTCAGTCCTCTCAGAAAAGTCAATTAGGATAATCACATGTCAATGGTTAATAGATTTATTCATTTAAAAATACTAAGCAGGCCCCAAAATTAAATTATTTGTAATTTAATTTATTTAATGTTTTAATTGCCTATCTACAAGTATGATAAATTTGCTAGTTCATAGTTTTTAAAGTAGGACCTTTGTTCCACCAAACATCTGCTGCAGCAGGTACAGACTACAACTATGTCTGCATGAGGTTAGTCACAAGTCCAAAAATCATATCAGATTTTTGGATGTCCTAAGTATTAAACTTGAATCAAAAATGTGGTTTTGAATAGAAAACTCATACCATCAAGTTTTGATGAAAATCAGGCTACATTTTCTGAGGCTGGAAGGTGATTTTGCCCATCTGAAAGTTGGCAAAATCTGTTGGGTTACAGCTGAATTTTATTTTGACATTTTTATTATTCTCTAGAAAGGAGATTCACATAATCTGAGGAAATGGAAATCCTTACAAATAGATATGGATATTAAATTAAAAGTGTAATTCTTCATGCACCTCTGGTTTTACCCGACAATTTCAAAGGAGTATTTATGGTTATTCAACTACAGAGAAAACAATATTCTTCCCCCATTGTTTCTTATTACAGCTGGAACTAGTGAGAACCCTAATTATTTCCTCTACACACTGTACAAAACCATGCTTCATATCTAAGTTTGTGAAGGAGAAGTAGGATTTCTTTCAGAGTTAGGCAGCTCTATAGTATGTTGGGAATGCAGAAGTCAGTGAGGAACACAGATTAGTCTACAGAGTGAGCAGCACCTTCCTTCTTCTTGGTGGTTGTCATAAAATCATAGTATGATAGAATAGTTTGGGTTGGGGAGGACCTTAAAGACCATCTAGTTCAAACGCCCCTGCCATGGGCAGAAACACCTTCCACTTTGCTTTAGGCCCAACCAACCTGGCCTTGAACACTGCCAGTGTTGGGGCATCCACAACTTCTCTTGGCAACCTGCTCCAGTGCCTCACCACTCTCACAGTACAGAATTTATTACATATATTAAACCTAAATTTCCCCTCTCAGTTTGTACACGTTACTCCTTGTCCTATCACTACAGTTGCTGATGAAGAGTCCCTCTCCAGCTTTCTTGTAGGCTCACTTGATTTTACTAATTCAATCAGAATGTTTATGTTGGACAAATATAAATCTACATCCCCACCACAGCTACTTCATCATGTTAGACTCATCTGTTTGTGCCTAGTATATGGAGCTTATCAAAGGTCTGTGACGCACTTCTGTCTTTATAATGGCTGCTTCAGTTTCCACAGTTCCCCTTCAAGTGCATGTTTTGAAGAACCTCATGTACTGATGAGGACAAAAGGAGTGGTCATAGGCACGGAATGTCTTCCAAACACAGATTTCAGCTTGGAATAGAGAAAAGTGATGGAGGAAATAATGAAGGCAAATAAAATCAGGAGCCGATGAACTAATGAATACAGAATAACAAGCAGGGTCAGACAGATCAGGCAGTAGGTTTAAAACAAAGTATCTTTCCACATGCCACCAGTATAACCTACAAACAATTTATTGCGGTAAGTCCAAGCATATGTGTATTTAAAAGGAGATTAGATACTTTTCATGGTAGGTAGAGATAACAAAAGTGAATAAATACATGATTTCAACACACCTCAAAGTCCCTAAATGGCTGATTGCCAAAAAGAAGAGGGATCACAATGCTTGTTTTTATACTTTAGGTAAGCATGTAGATCTGCCCACTGTTGGAAAGTAAACTACACCAGGCAGATCTTTCACAGAGTTCTTCTCATGTATTTCACGTTAGCTAAAGTACAAACTGAAAACTCCCCAATCTGAAAAGTTTACAATCCTTGACCAAATCAATTATAAGAGCTCAGAACAAGGTTTTGCAAAATGACAAGCCCTACAAATTTTCTTTCACGAGACTGTGATCTAATACTCTTCATCAGAGTACAGAAGCAAGTGGGAGCTGAGGCATATCATTTGGGAGTGCCCTGCTACTGGTCTACTCCACTGCTGCATCTTACACACAAAGTTAATGAACAGGGAAGATAAAATAAATCTGACCTGCAAAACAGGAATTGTTTAAGGGCTCTTCTCCTACAGTAGCTCTTCTGGATCTCTTGTTAACCTGATTTGGAGTCCTCTGAATGTTTTCTTCCTGCCACCAACCTCAGGAGAAGCTCTGACATCATCCACACCTGCAATGTTCTGCTGACGTGGTGGGAAGAGTGAAGATTTCCACGGCACAATAGTCTGGTCCTGGGTGCTTTTTAAACTCTGTGACCAACCTTGCACTATCAACCTGCTTTATGGGTCTTCACAAGGAAGAAGCAAAGCATTGGTCAGGACATCTGCAGGAGTCTGATTAGAGAATAAAGAGACCTGAAAATTTTCTATGTGCAGCCCTTTTCATGGCAAAATACTCTGCTACTGCTCAGTGTGTTCCTTTTCCTTTGACTCTTATTAATTATCACCCCCAGAGCTGGGTGCATCCAGAAGGCGGGAATGAACTTGACTCCGTTATGTACCTTTTTCCCAAACTGGACTCTGTACCCCACTCTATTGGTGCCAGAATGGCTGAAGGGAAGGTTAACATGGGCATGATCCCTGTAAGTCAGGGTCATTGTAAAAGGGCATGGAGCCACAGAACCTGCAGCTCTGTGCCACTGCTTTCTCCATATTTATGTTTTTTATCATTACTCAGTTCAGCCACACAAGGCAAATTGTGTTTAATAAATTAGCCTAATGGATTCAGCAAGTGGTTTGTGAGCAGGGTGCTTCCTCTGGTTAAGGAAAACATTTATATTCCCTCTCCTTTTGCTTTTCATGACAAAGAGGGTAAGCAGAGGGCAGAGTACAGCTGGGAGGGGGGATCAAGCATGCCTGTCACCCCTGGGGCTGGAGGCATCATCAGGGCCAGCTCCAGAAGGTTTGTGGGGAGCCCAGGGTGCCAGTGCCCTTTGTCTCCTCACCAGTGGCCAGGCAGCCTGGGGCTGTGGTACCTACCACAGCCTCCCAGGCAGGCAGCTCCCTCCCCTTCCCTGTGCTGCACATTAAACTCTTCCAAAGGGGCCTCTTTAACAGCTCCCCATGAAATAATAATTCATTATGTCACTAGGAGGGAAGAAAGGGAGTGTAAGTGTCTTGATGGGATTAGTGTAAACCTCCGCAGAGATGATTTAGGAGCCGTGATAATTCATTTAATAGGGGCCTGGGGTAAATTGCTAGACAGGGAAATGTAACTGAACCAGCTTAGAAAGGGCGCATTACAGGTCTGTGTATGATAACTGGCTTCATTAGCAATATTTAAGGGATTTCATTCAAGAATGAGTCATAAAATGCAGAACTATTTCATCCACCTGGTTTGGTGGCCTTTAGCTTTACTCTGTCTGAATATTAAATTGGAAGTGGCACTACAGCAACACATTTTGGAAACTGTTCTTTTGGCTGTTATTTGTATGGTTGGTTTAGCTTCTCATTTGTTAACCTTTTAAAATGAGTGTCATCGAAGCAGCTAATGGTACATCCAGAACTCAGAGAGATGAGAAAGGCTCCTACAGCTGAGGACAGCTGCAAAACTTAGCAAGAACTCCAGGCTCACACTGCTGTACACACACATGGGTCCAGAAAGTGTCAACAAACAGCAAATGCTTTTCATAAAGCTCAGTAAGCTAGACCCTTTCCCACTGAATACATCTGATTATGCAACAGCTTGGAGGGGTGGAACAATGAGCTTGCATACAGACAGTCAGCTGGACTTTGGGAAGCCTATCATCCTGTACCATGGAGCTTAAATTTGCCTTAGATGCTACTATTAGCAAATGCTGGGTTTGGTTTTGGAACAGGAAAGATAGATATGATAGTTTTCTCCCACTTATCAATATTTTAAAATTGGTAATCCTGGAAAAATTCTGGTTTTTTTAAAGCACGGTTCAAATTGGTTTTTTAAGCATTGCCCAAATAACCGACTAGAGATTCCTACTCAGCATGTACAGGCGAATATCAGAATTTGTCAGATGAGATTAGAGACATAAAGAACCAAGTTCTGTATAGCCTTGCAACTTCATTAACTCCTCTGGGGCTGTGATACATAAAAAAAGGCAAAATTTGACCTGGCACTTGTATGGTTTGAATGAGTGTGATGTTCATTATTCACGCAAGAGGAACTGGTCAGGATAAAAACTATTATGAAGTGTTTTATTCTTCCTTTATATTGTGGTTCTATGCTTGCTGAGTAACATTTCAGTAATATTGTAACCTCCATTTGTAAGTTACAACTCAGGTTTTTAGAATAATTTTTAAGAACATGATCTTAATACTTTGTCCCCTTGGATGCATTTTAGGAGTCAATATGCAGTTCAAGATTTGAGAAAATCTTTAACAAGAAGTGGATCATAAACCTACTAGCTTTTTCACTACCCCCTTTTTATTTAACAGGTTATTTTTTTAATCACTGAAAACAAAGGAAATGCCTTTGTTCATAAAGAAACACCATCAAATTACTAAAGCACTTCTGTCATAAACATGTGTGGTGCTTATTCTTCTGCTGAAATATCAAAATGAAATAATGATATTTTTACCACTGCATAGGATTAAAGCAAGATTTGCGGATCATATTTTATCCTGGGATGTTGCCAGCTGAATTGTATTGTAATTCTCTGTACAAGCTACTATCATAGAAAAACAAACAACTAAATTCTTTTTAGCCCTCATGCAGAATGTGGATGCATTAATAAACTCTTCTAATAGAAAAGGAAAGTTATTATACATGAAATTATGCTATTACAAATATAGGGTTGTATAACTAAGATGAACAAGATTTTCTTTAGAATATTAAAATTTGCAAAACCTCCTGTTCTACCTGTCTACCACAGACTTCTTTATGACATTAGCACCCTTTTTTCCCCCCAACTTTGAAATCCTACGATAAAGAGGTTGATATACTGTTGTAAACCATTTTGAACTATAACAAGCACTCTCTTTATCAAAGGTAGCTAAAGATATTAATAACCACAACTGTCAATTGTAGGAATAAGACAAGTGTTTTAATAAATCTTCACTAATACTCCGTACAAATATAAAAGAATGACTAGCTTTCTCTCCTTCCCTTTCCCCAGTGACCACTGCCCGTTATGACTTTGAATGATTCCCTCTAATGGAAGACAGCCAATACTGTCCATTATTCCAGATGGTCAGCTCGGCTGTGAAGTTCTGCTAATGCTTCTCAGCACTCAGACATAATTCGCCAGCATTTCTTTTTTTTTTTTTCTTTACATGGTAATCCAGTCCAAGATCAACCATCTAATAGTTGGCAGACAAAATCTAGGCTATCTTACCGATCAGTTGCAAAATCCATTTTGGTATTCATGTTAGAAAGTACGCAGTTGTTTCCTGCTCAGTTCATATTAAAAGAAATTCAAAACAGACCAACAGCTCTGTAATAGCCAGTAGAGTAATACATTAATCAATTGCTGCTCCACAGCTAAGAGGTGACAGGTAAAAGTGTAAGCGGACTTTGTGGGCACATTCTCAGCTGGGCTGTACCTGCATAATAATTCTGCCCATTAACACAGTCTGCAGACTGAACACAAACAGGATTTGGTCCAGTATCTTCCATATAGCAGATGTTGCTTTTTCATGTATTGTGGATATTTGACATGCTCTGTCCTGATTTCTGTAAAAGCAATACGAATCATGCAAATATTTCATGCTCTAATCAGCAGAAAGTAGATAAGTACTGGCCTGTGCATGCAATTTACCAAAGCTCAACTAATTTTTCAGTTAGTAGATAATGGCTGGATATTATAAAGTAATGCTCATCATTTCACACAAGCAACATTTGCTTAGTGCTGTTCTCTGTTAATACAAAGAGGCATTAGCAGACACTTGTAAATTTTCGTATGTACAGCTTACATAAAAACTAATGACAACAACAACAAATGACAACAACCGTTCCCATTTAAAGGCACGGCACCTAGAATAAATATTCTAGGTATCCTTGGGGAAAAATATTTCAAGTGCTTAGATATCTTTCTAGTATGCCTTCTAGCATCTTGTCATCTGCAAAATGCTACAAAAAGTGGGCTTACACACTATTTACACAATTTTCTGTAACAAGAAGCTTATGATGCCTTATTTCTGGCCTGAAAATTAAAATTATTTGATTAATTTTGCAAACCCAGGATAGCTCTAGTAAAAACACTGGTAGTTTTGACACTGAATTACATAGAATTACTCCAGATTTTTATCCTTGCACAGGAATACAAATTGGGCTGATAACTGTGCATTTCATTGCAAATAACCATTGTTTAATTGATATATTTTATTTCAGGCAATGAAATATTTCAAAATATTTGGGGAAGACTCAGTTAGAAGGCACCAGCATTTGATTTTTTAAAATAAAATTGTTTTCAAGAGAAAAACTAACTTTACATTTGATGTGCTGAGTTTTTGAGAAATTATTATCCTTAAAGCACTATCCGTACTTCCAATAAAATAAAGTTTAACCTGTGTTTGAAACACACATTACAAATAGGTGTATAGATGAACGAGATATTGAGGAAAAGAATAGTACAGATTATGAATATTAAGATTTATATTAATCTATAAGCCTATTAAAGTACAGTAAAACCTGTCCTTCAGACCACCTTTTTAAAGATATCACCTCCCTGATGGGACCACTAAATTTCGGGCCAAATTATTTTCCCATAAAGAACAATGAAAAGAAAATGATTATATTAAGACTACTTCTACTATGGTTTCTTTTCATTGTTCCGCCAAAAATGATTCCAAACAGTAAAATAACATTGATTTTGACCTTGTTAATGAACCTGAAGAACTTCAAAGCATACTTGACCATAGATTTTCCTTTAAACAGGAAAAAATTGATATGTTGTCATCATAATTTCATCAACCTTCTCAGAAAAGATGTAATTTCACTTATATTTTGGATAGCCAGCTTGTCTTGATATTGTTAACGTTCCACAGGGACAAAAGCATGGGTTTTTTCATCATATCAACACACTCAAATGATTCCATAATTTGTATAACATTGATTAAGTCTTCTGAGAGTTAGGAATATTTTAAAAGGTTGTGTTATACAGATTTATATACTATTATAGGATTAATTTAATTTTTCCAAGATGTCCATCTTCCCTATGGTTGGAACCTTCCAGAGGTGTCTCACTGGGATTTCCTCATTCCCTTTAGAAGGGCTACACCCAGTCTGTGTAAAGCATAGATGATCACAGTTTCTATTAATATGAAGAGTCCTAGAGACTGAAGATTTCAATGTCCCACTTTGATTTAAGCAGTGTTGCATAGGCTGTGACCTCCAAACAATACCCCCACCTGGTTTAGGAGAGTTCAAAATACAGGGTCTAAAAAACATGTTAGTCCACCACTAGCCAGTATCTTGTTTATATTTACCTTGCCATGCATACACAAAATCCAGTGTGTTTCCCACATATCTTTATTATATATTTTCGTATGTGTTTTTATCAGTCAGTGTATTTATGCAAAATCACAGAATATCCTGAGCAAGGGACCCACATGGAACATCAAAGTCCAACTCCTGGTCCCACTCAGGACAGCCTCAAGAATCACACCATGTGCTATGACCACTTCCTTGGGACGCCTGTTCCAGTGCCCAACCACCCTCTAGGTGAAAAATTTTTTTCCAATATCCAACCTAAACTTCCCCTAACACAGTTTCATCACATTCTCCACAGAGAAAAGATCAGTGCCTGCCCCTCCTCTTCCCTCACAAGGAAGTTGTAGACTGCGATGAGATCTCCCCTCAGTCTCCTCCAGGCTGAACAGACCAAGTGCCCTCAGCTGCTCCTCATACAGCTTCCTCTCAAGGCCCTTCACTATCCTCGTTGCCCTCCTTTGGACACTCTCTAAGAGCTCAATATCTTTCTTATATTGTAGCACCCAAAACTGCACACAATATTCAAGGTGAAGCCACCCCAGTGCAGAGCGGGACAATCCCTTCCCTGGACCGGCTGGTGATGCTTTGCCTGATGCCCCCCAGGACACAGTTGGCCCTCCTGGCTGCCAGGGCACTGCTGACTCACATTCAACTTGCCATCGACCAGGACCCCAAGTCGCTTTCCATGGCACTGCTTTCCAGCATCTCATTCCCCAGTCTGTCCATACCTATGGGATTGCTCCATCCCAGGTGAATAATCCTTGCTTTAGGCTGTTGAGCATCCTAACTACCGCTGTCACTTGGAAGCTCATATTTTGGCCTTTACAGCTATTATACTAGTAAGTTATATATTCTAGATGGTTTTCTTTCTAAGGCAGTGAAAATGCAGCTTTTAACACAGTTAAAAAACCCCCACAAATAACCTCTTCCAAACTCAGAATACACTTGAATAGTTATTTTTTTCTTCTGCATATAACCTTTATTTTCTTGAAATGAAACCAGGCATTTCTAATGCCAAAAACAAACCCAAAATCAGATCATTAGGACAATTATGCTACCAGTTAGAGCTCTGGACAGTTTAGTTACTGTTTGGAGTACATGTCTTGCTGCAAAGGAATACAGGGATTTAGTGATGCTCATAGATATAAGCAGATAGGAGATCCATTTAGAGAAGAATTAGAGTTTGCCCACATCAGAATTTCTTTGGCCTCTCAGAAGTGGGATGTGCTCTTCCCAGCCAGATACTGCTGTCCTACTCAGATGGAAGGTGCAAGGGAATTGAGACCTGACATGGTGTAGTTTGAGATGAAAGGCTCCGTATGCCTCAACTGCCTCAGTGGAAAAACCTGTTCATCTGAACTGGGGGTTCTCAGAGGACCCTGTGCTGGTGACCCGTTCAGTTAAAATTGCCTCACTGTGACTGGAAGTAACAAAGGTGGTTTCTGCACCTTGACTGATTTTCACTTGCCAGCATGAGATTCAATTAAATTATCATTCTGTTAGATGAGGCACAGTCTACCAAGCTGCCACTTGTCTTTAATCCAGTCCTTTTACTGGACTTGTTGTGGACTACTGCTTCCAATTCACAAACTATTCATTGTGAGTGCTAATAGTATTGGTAGTAACTTTGCATTTGTGTTGGTGGTCTCCGGGCGGAAATGTTTTAAGCTAACGTTGTCACCAGGCACTTTGTACAACAAATCACAATCCAGATCTGCAGTTGTAGGAGTAGCTGTGCCTGTCTCCTGGTTTGTTGTTTCCCAAAGAGGCAGATCTTTATTCCTCTCCTTGTTAGTCCTTTCTTCTCTCCCTCTCTCTCTCTCTCTCTCACTCTTGGCCACATAGTCCCACCACCTGCCTTTCACCATCTTCTTTGCTCATCAGAACCTCCCTCCTTTTCTTTCAGCTCATTCACACAGCAGAAAATCACCCTCTTTTAGCTGCATTAGTTTTCTGCCAGGTTGGCATGCTGAATCAGTTCTCAAAGGAGCCTGGGGAGGGTCAGTGTGCATGACAAGTGCCAGAAGTGCCTGGTTGGGAGCAATGGGAGAGGGGAAGAGGAAACAGAGTGGGAGCAGGACCTCAGCTTCCTGGTGGCTCCAGACTGGCTGGGTGATTGGCTTCATCCCATCATGTTGAGGCAGCCCAAAATAAGAAGGCATTTTACAGGATCCAGTGATTGATTAGGTAGTTTACTTACATTTCAAACTCACTGATAAATTCTGCTTTGCTAATTCACATTATTAACCCTTTTAGCTACAGCAGCTTTTATTGGTAGAGAGAATAGTTGCAACTTACAGCTAACAGGTTAGTGCTCAAAAAACAGAGTGGTAAGAAAAACAAAGATTAATAAAAAATCTGATTCACTGAAATTAAACTCTGCAATTTAGATCTTCCATGCCCAGATTTTAATTTATGCCATCACACTTTGTTGTGTGAAAATGTTCAATAGAGCCAAGACTGTTCCCGTTTCAGCCCACCTTTCTGTAATGGGAGTTTTGGCAGAGTAATTTGGCAGCTCTACAGTACTTGAAAGACTGTTTTTTTCTTGTGCTTTTTACACACCAGTACCCCTTTTTGTTCAAATGAGGTTTTTTTGAAACCTGTAATAATTTAAACCAACCCTCATCTCGTATTTGTCCAAACACATATTACACATATTTTAATGTGATGTTTAAAATGTTTGTGTAGGCATGTTACCACCCATCGTGTATTTGGGCTAAAAAGCAAACCATCATTTTAATATTGTTTCGTTAGTAGTATTTGATGTGTGACACAAATTCATGACTGGTTAATGAGCAAATGTCAGTGTGGCACAACTATTTCTGTTACAGAGCAATCAGTGTCTCAATAAGGGTTTGTTAAATCCAGGGTTTAATTGTTTTTTCTTCCTCCACAGTTCAGTGAACTACATGCAATTTATTACCTTCCCACTTTTTTCTCATTTCTCCCAAAACTTCCCAGTGTTTTTCTTGCTGCATCTGTACTGGGAGCCATGAGCATCTCTTTATTATTATCGTCCATAGAGCATGATAGATGCACTTGGATGATTTATATATAAACAAAACAAAAACTCTTTGCCCGGAGGAGCCTAAAATCTACTGTTTGAATGCTGCAATTGCTATCACGTGGGTGGGATTGCTGTGTCCATGTGTTATCAACTTGAAAATTGTGGCTGAAAGCTTTAATTCTGCAGTCAGCTCTGCTAGTGAGGAATAGATTCAGGCACCAGTCCTGCAGTTAGCTGTGCTGGCCAGCAGCCCAGAGCCTTTGCAGAGCCTGGCAGCGGGCATCACCAGCAGACAGGACAATGCAGTGAGGTCCTTCACGATTGGATTTAGCTTGTTAGCACTGCAAATCAACCTATCTTTTTTTCTTTCCCACCCTCTTTCTACAGGAAGGGCTCTAAATTCTCACACCTAGTGGCCTATTCAGGTTTGTGGGGGAGACACAGTGATTTTCTTTTGGACAACACTATTCAGAGTTCCTTGGTGCAAAACACTCTGACTGGCGTGCTTTGCTGCTAATTGTGCAGTCCTCGTTCAAGCAAAATTCCTGTTCTCTTTACTGGGCATTTTGCCCAAGTAAGGAAACAGGCCCCATTTTACAACAGTCTGTAAAAACAAGCATCTTCCAGCTCTAACCTGTTTTAAATAGTTCATTGGCTACAAATGGACATACGTGGATCTATATGGTTGACAGATATTAACTGGCAGATTTTAGGTAATTAAAATGTAGAATATCAACATTACATACAGTTAAGAAAAACTGTCCCTTGATTTGCTGATCTATTGAACAGTATGGCCCAGTATATGTGATATGTATTGTAGTAATTATGTGTGACAGAGTTGTATAGTTTTTTGAAAGAGCAAAATGTAAAATGTGTGTTTAAAGCCTGTGGTCACCTATTGGGAGTGATGTTAATTATGATTTGTGAATTATTTTCTGCATGAAATCACAATCTTTACAATAACAGTATATAGATTATGAACTTCTAAAAAAGCCTAATGCCTGTGGGTGATACTTTGGTTGTTTAAGTACTGTCATTCTGGTAGAGCATTAATTTATATTTTCATGCTCTAGTCAGCACCTTGGATGTCCTTAGAGTTTTACACTTGGATTAAAAATACATTGAATTCATCAAGCACATTGTTAGTAAAATGAACTTGGGACTTCTCTGTTGCAAACCCAGTTTTATGATTTTCTGACTCTAAATAACCTAAGAGAAAACCAGAAATGTTTTCAATTTTGTGGTATAAACCTTTTCTCCCTAGCTTTTGAGTTTTGAATCTCTGAAATAAACTGTGTGTAAATAGCTATCGGACTTGTTTCAATATTGAAAATTGATCCTATTCCTTCTCCAAATATGCCAATAGCAAAACCACTACTTCCTGGAAATCATTAAGCAGAGTAGATCAGATATGCAGCTGGTTCAATCCCAGATATGGATATTTGAAATGTTTCTAAATGAATCTACAGAAAGTTCAAAGCTCACAAACCCAAGGACTGTCAAACACACAAAAAAATCCTAGCTGCAAGGTAGGAAAGATCAGGATGCGAGAGAAATAAGGAGAATTTCCACCAAAGAACCTTCTATTGTGGTACAAAAGAAATAAATCTTATGTGTATGAAAATCATAAGCTTTAAGATTTGAAGAGAGTTGTGCAATTGACAATCAAATGGAGCTTAAAGGGAATTATGAGGTTTTACACTAAAATCCTGAAATAAAGAAAGTAATATTTTACAGCAAAAAATTGCAAATGTCAAGATTAAATCATAAGACTTTGCACCATTGAGCTACTAGCTAGCTCTATAGCTTCTTCAGTTCTTAACACAGGGAAAGACCAACTTTCATGGTCAATAAAACTTAAGAACTTTAGAAATACATTTAGAGACATAAATCATATATTTGTGACTTTTCCTCCTTCAATAGCTAATTATGGGAAAAAATTATTGAATACATGAACTCCATGATTGCTAACCTATTCTTGCCTCTGTTTTTAGGCCCATTTTTTACTTGCTTTTGTTTGTTTCAAGGAAGATATAGTAATTTCTCAGTTTAAAAGAGGTGGCTGCTGTAAATGAATAGCACGGGGGGGGTTTGTCTGTTTTACCTCTGAAGAATTAATCAGCAGTAGTGAGATCTTAAAAAAATACAGCTTCAGAAGCTCTGGAAAATCCAGAGCTCAAATGGCTAAACTGTTTCCTCCAATCCAAAACTGGACAGGTGGCGACCCAGATTGAATCAGTAGTTGTGGGAATGATTTGATTCACAAACAGGGTTATAAAATTTTATATGGAGATGCCAGTGAAAGTCACAAGATCATAGAGCAAAAGACCTTATTCACATAAATTACCTGAATGGCTATGAAGCATAAAGGAAATAAATTGAACAATATTGCCCATACTTAGTTTACAGGCATATGGTATGTAGCTTCACATGATATACAGTTAAAAATGGGCATATTTGTGAACCCATATAATAATGAGGATACCAATATAATAATGGGAATACTCCCTTCATAATTCAAAGAATGAAACAGTTGCCTTATCTGAGGCATATGAATTCACATGTATGGATTATGCATTTTATTCCATACGGAAGGGTTTCTTAGCTCAGAAGCTTGTCCATCTTTCCTCTTGCAGTATCAGCTGCTATAGTAAAATATATTACCTTCCTTACGAGCCTTACCTCTTTTATTACAGACACAATCACATATACGTGCTGGGCATCTTTATAAGGAATTAGTTTTGGCAAGTCTGGGGGCATTTAAAGTGGGACATAGATTTCTGCAGGGAGAGCCTCTCCTGGTGCCTGGCAGTACAACACACACTATACACACAGTTCACACCATGCAGCAAAAGAAATCTTTTTTTTTTAATAGCTAGCTCCACACCTATACCATATGTAAATACATATAACAGCAAAATATCTCCAGCCCTGTCTACCCAGTTGATGCATTGATCTCAGTGGATTCTGAGATATAAACTTCAATTTGGCCCCCAGTCACTTAGTGGACACTGCCACCAGCAGCTCTGACACCGGGTTATTTGTTGTTGCTGTTTTCTGTCCCTGTTTGCACATTAATCCAGTGACAATTAGGTGTCAGCGAGCGTTGTTTCTGCTCGCTGATAGCCTTGGGCTCTGCGCTTGAAGCCCTAATCAGGAGTGTAAACTCTGCTATATTTCAATTTGGAGAAGCGCTCTTCCGCTAAGAGGCCCCTGGCACTGCGATAAATAAAACGCCTATTTACTCTATTGCCACACTTAGACATCTAATGCACTTACTACCGGCCCCCTAATCATGGCCCACAGTTAAATCCGCCTATAAATCACTCCATTCTCATCCTGTAGATTAGTGAAGCCATTTTCCCCAAACCCCACAATGAGCACTGTTTCCTTTTCTTGTTAGTCAAAAGCGAGATGATTTTTATTAGGTTAAAGGCAAGCTCACAGATGGTAAATCGTGTGGAGGGAAATAAGATGAAGAGTCCTGTGGTCCAGTGGGGGTGGCAGGTGGGACAGGGTGGGCAGGGACTACAGCAGGCATCATCCCACAATAGTGCATCGTCCCACAGCTCAGGACCCAGGAAACATCTCTCCACTTATTACACAAAATGGCAGCAGTGTGATGAATTGTCTGGCCTCAGCAGCTATCAGTGTGGGCAGAGGGCAAAAGAGGGGTATGAAGTCTGGGGGATCTTCCCATTTTGTACTCACTGTTGGGTGGGTTTTTCTGCAGAGGCTTCTGGATGCACATAAATGGGACTGGCACATAGCAAGATCTGGAGAAATAAATACATGTCATCCACATAGTCCCATCAGGAACAATCCATATTTATCCTCCACAGCACTGCTACACAGAGTGGGAGCAAATAAACAGTAATGCAGAGCATTTCATACAAGCACACAGCAACTTGGATCTCCTTAAAAACAGGACCCTATCTCAAACCTTCTTTATATACCTTCTTTATGTGCCTTCTTTATACACCTTTATATACCTTCTTTATATACACTACCTTGTATAGAGCTGTTTTAGCAGAGCCGGGCACCAAATATAACTGTAACGAACAATATAATACATACATTCTGCATCTTTTTTCTCAGGGGCTGGTAAGGAAGAGATTCTGGGTTTTTAAAAACAAGTTCATTATTCTCAACCATTCACTGAATAATTTCTGCGAACAATTCCCAGTCTTATTCAGGAGAAGTTTGTTGCAAATATCCCATATTTTGAATTCTACCTGGGTTAATTAGTTGCATAGGTCACGCGTTTGTCTGCATATCCTTGATTGAAGGAGCACAGTGCTGAGATATCAGATTTCCTGTGCAATAATTACAATAAATTCAAAATTCATTATCCATAAATATTCTGTGACATTTGCTTAAGATTTTGGCACAAGCTCTTGCTAGCAGACCCCTGCACTGGGAGGATTGCAGAAAGCAAGCAAAACAGAGAAGCAAAGCACAGCTTGATCGAAAGCCTGTAAGTGGGTCTGAGAAATCATTGGGGGATCCTTTTGTTTTTACAGGGTTAGTCTATTACCCTTGATATGTGGCAGAATCATGTCCCCTTTCTCGGTAGGGACACTTTCATATTACATATGTAAAAGCCATCCAGAGGGATGTCAGAGATTTACATCGCTCATGGAACATGATTTACATCATACGTGAACATGCACCCATATGGGCCATTGAAGGGGAAGCGGCAGCTGTCATTGTGTTGTCATGGGAGGCCTGCACCACCATGGCCTCTGCAAATTGACCCTCCGCCACTGAGTCCCTGCTGCATCCCAACATTCGCCGGGATAAAATGCAGTCCCTTTTCTCAGCCTCCTCTCCCTACTCCTTACTTTTCAGGTTCTGAACAGGTTGGATTGCAGTGAAGAACTCCCTGTAATCTCTCTTTAACCATTTCCATATGACAACTGCTTTGGATCCCCACAGCCCCATGAAAAGGCCAGAAGCCTTGGCTCTGTTGGGGGGGTTGTCCCTGGGGAAACATATGTAAACAAAGCCCAGCTCTGTAGCCTTTTGCACCTCTCTCTCTTTTCCCATTCTTGCTTGGATCTCAGGTGGAATTAAAGGGATTAAAGCTGAGCGTAAATGAGGCGAGTGTGTAAAATGACTCCTTTCTGAACCAAACGGCATGTTCCGTGCTGAGGAAATGAGATGCCCATTTAAATCTCATCCATCCACCGCCTGTGGCCACCACCATGTACCTGCCTACTTAGCCCAAGGGTTAATTAATTGAGGCTTCAATGCACTATTGCAAGAGCATTATTGCATTTGATACTCTACATCTGTGATTTAAAACTCTTTCAGTCCCTTGTCAGCAAGGGAGGGTTTTAACTAGGAAATTAGCATTCAGATAAGGGTACGCTCTATTTGCTTCTGAAAGGAAGGAAATATTAAGGATGCTAGTGCACAAACCAAGCTGTAATATCCTGTCCCATCCAAGAAAGGGCTCTTGGGCCCCGCTTCCCAAGGGGACACTCCGCTTAAGGGGAATAGGACACAGAAAAAGGAATTACAATCTTCAGTGGAAATGTTGTAAAGTAGAAAACAGGCAAATAATTGTGTTTTATTTTTCCAAAACTTCTGTTTATTCCATGATAATTATATGTTTCCTGTCTTGACACCTGGTTCATTTTAGATACCCAATCACCCAGCCAGCTTATATCCATTCTATATTTCAGACTTCTCATGGAGTTCAAATATTAATATTATTCCCCATCTAGTTATGAAGACATTAATAATAACTTTTATTTTCTCTGGATAAGCAGAAAAATAATCATTCCTTACATTCACATAATGCCCTTGCATTACACTCAATGGCATGTGTGTGTAATCTGCAATCATTGAAACGAAACACACATTTTCCAGCAATAAAACACAATAGTTTGGGATATGAAGTGACAAAGGAAGTATCCAACTGAAACAGCAGAAAGAATTAAAGTTAGAAAGAATAAAATTTCCTCAACCTTCAGTCTAGCTACCAAACCTCAAAACTGTGAGAAAAGTGGAAGCCATGCACGAACTATGCCGATTGACAAAGTGGGTCACCTTGCTGCAAATTTCTCCTTGTGAGAGGATGGCTTAGTTCACATGGAGTTTCACTCCTGTCTGCGTTGGAAAGGGGTACTTACATGGAATGGGAATTTCAGAAATAAGCCCTAATGGGTTTAATCTAGATCAGCGCCAAAATCACAACACTTCTATCCTGCCTCTCCAGTCCAGAGCTAAAAACCTAGAACTGGGTTTGGCCAAGTGAGAGGCCTGCAATTAGGTGGGCAGCCACAACCATTTGCTCCCAAGGATGGTCCATAAGGCATTGTGCCTTGGAAGGATGGAGTTACATGACTCAGCAGGATGTCCCACCAAATAACTGCTATTGTTATTTGCTGGTGTTGCAACAATTATTTATTTTGAAGAATACATTCCCTCTCAAGGATGTCACATCATTTTGTTGAAAATGCAGGGTGCAACTGTGTCCTCTTCTTCCACTGTCCCTTGGGGAATCACTGTGGCCACATAATGTTCAGCCTGTCTGTACTGGCTGTCACTGGAGCAAGTCACGGGATGAAGCACAGCAGCTCTGTGTCCGAGCACAGCAACAGTTGCACAGATATCTAAAACAGGAAGTGCAGATTAACTTGTCCAGTTGAAACTACAGAGGGAATTTAGGAAGACAGAATGCAATCAGCCAGGACACTGAGGTTAACACAGTTAATCTTCTGGAAAGTGCAATGGGACCTTTAATAACTGCAACTGGTCAAGGCCTCAGTTTTATGTCTCATCCCAAAGATAGTACTTTCCAGTGTTTGGTGGTGCTGTTGTGGCTGGAGGAGGGGAATAGTGCCATCTACCGCAACAGTATCACCTCACCAACACCTGGGATCACCTGAAAACTGTCACCAGCATCCTGGATCATTTGAAAAATTAGAATGCTAGTTACAGTTTTTACTAGTTTTCATTCATGAGTGGTTTGTTCTTCTTCAGGACCCCTTCCCTCTATTAGTATAATATCTGACCTTGGCAAGCAGAGTTGTTAGCTGGGGGATGGTTAAGCACTCTCTATGAGGGATAATCCATCACTGCACCAGGTGTGGGGATGGGAGCAACTGGTGCTTTTTGACCATATCACTTTTTTTTGAGCTTCTTGACAGTCAGCTCTTGAGTACTTCACAGGGCTAATTGTCATTGACTTAAGAAGCTTGTTAGATGTTTGGACAAAGGTTTTTATCCTTTTAACAATTAATCTTTGAACTACAGAGCTTAATAAGGCACTATGAACTTCACCGTGGTATTTTAACAGAGCACCAAGATTGCTATAATGCAGTTCACGTTTGTGAACAATGGCACAGGCCTTTATTTAGCCGGAGGCAATCTATCCACTGCAAATCAAATATCTCTAAGCCATCTTCAAAAACGTGGTGGGCATAAATCAAGGCCATACCTGGTCTTAAAGACATATGTCTGTTCTGTATCCTTCTTTGGTCCATAGGGCATTCATACTGTTTTACAACAAAAGAGCACTTCATGAGCCCAAGTCCCTTAATGTAATCCTTGTATTCCTGGAATAGCTCTTCAAAGTAGGACTACCTTTTAAGTTCTGTAAATACACGCGTATTTTCTGATAGCCATTGGTAGTTCTGATACTCCACCCACAGCACAGAGGATAGATGCACAAGAGTTTCGAAGTGAGGATTACTGCAGAAGGCTTAAAAGCAACAGGAACATTGTATATTTACTCCTCTCAGATGCCGAGAAGATACCAGCTCCTGTGTTTACATCATGTATTTGTTGCAGAGGTTAAAAAGAAGACATCATGCTTTAAAAACAGAGGTGTGATTTAAAAAGCGAGGAGTAAGGCCTGGTCTCACAAGGGCTTAAATATGTTCTCAACTGTGACAGAAAAAGAGAGAAAATTGAGGAAGCTCCACATGCTATATGACTGCATACTTAGATAGGGTGTAATTAACAGAGAAGAAGCTGATATAGGTTATCAGATGAAGATCCATGTCCTGGGGCTTTATCAACCATGGGGCACAGAGGAAAGTACCTAATACTCCAGAGATGAAATCATTACATGAGAGACACACCCCTGAAGTTGCCTTTTTAGCAAGTGTAATAGGACTTTTTCAGTTTCATAAAGTATCTTGATAACTGGAAAGTGCCAGTTAATGGTACAATGTTCCAACTATGAATTTTACAAAGATTAATCTACCCCTTTAGGAACCAAAGGAGCCAATCAAAGGCTACCCAGTCTTTGATGTTTTACAGTCTCTGTGGGCACAAAGCTCAGCTGAAACTACCATTCAACATCCTAAACTGTCATCTTCATCTTCTTGTAGCATAAAAATACATATTTTTCCCCATAATAAAGGTTTTTTATAATAGCAATAAAGTAACTCTAGAGAACATGGTTGTCTTGAGATAGCTTAACTGTGTGTGGTACCTCATAACACCCTGGGGACCCAGCCACCTCATAATAATCTCTTTCTTTACCAGGCCTTGCTTAATTAGGGAGTGAAGCCAAAAGGTCAATGCAGGATAAAAATGTAAATCTCAAAGTTTTCATCTGGATCCTAATTCCATACCATAAAGAATATATATGTAGTGTGCTCATCACAAAGCTTAGTATATTAGCAGATAGAAAATGTAATATGTTTTATACTCTCAACATTTTAGTATTTTAGTGAGACAACAAATAAAAGCCTTAGGTCTTTCTGTATAAAATTATGTCTCTCACCTCCAAAGGATAATTACTAAGTTAATAATTTATTTCTTATGTAAGGAATCTGCTTTAGCCTCGCTCTTCTCTCTTATAAATATGATATATATGATAAATATGACAACTTTAGAGTATTTTGGTGTATATAACTTTTCTTTTATTTTGCCCAGATATGCCAAATACTGTGTGTGCCACTCTAGAGAGACAGACAATACGGTACTACAGTCTTTTTATCATTCCAGTTGCCCAATCAAAGCAAACGTAATTTGAATTCTGAATATTATTACTACATTTGAGTAGTGATAAAAGGCAACATGTTTTGGCAACTGTTTATCTTGTTGGTTCCTTGATCATTTGCTGTGCTGCTTTCCAGTCACCACCTGATGATAAAAATATGTCTGCATTCAAACTGCATGTATTTCTGACGCAGTTAGATATATATTTAAACTCCAGTCTTAGTTCCTAACCTGTTTTTATCATACGTGATGGTTGCAGAAGAATAAATACCTATTTAGCTTTGAATAACAGAGCACTCAGGTTTCATTTCTGGACTAAATAATCAACCTAATGGTGTGATTCTGTTAGGGAACCAATTACGTGTTTTTTCCCCTCTCTGATTCTAGGCAAATAAGTGGACAAGACATTTGACCAGTTGATCTGGATTTAGATAAGATGGACAATATAAGAAACACAATCATTTTTCCTCTCAATAGAAATGAAGCTCTTAATCCCCCTTCTCCAGTATTCCAACAAAACGTATTTACTCTCACAATGAAGGTACATGCTTTTTTATCTGGATATTCAGTTGTGAAACATTTCTTTTTTATTATTTTTTATAGTATCATTGTTATCAGTAACTCACTTACAAATCCATACCAGGACCCTGAAGACTTTTCATTAGGCGATATATTGAAGTATGTAGCAGTTTCACGGAGTGGCTCTAAAATAAGAGAATGTAGTTTCCCTTTTGGTTCAGTTCCCTATTAAGGAATAAACAGCTACCTTTACAGTTTTTATATAGTTTCTCCAGACAGCCAAAGTTAAGTGAATGTAGCACTCCGTATGGATGTTTATATGCTCGTTTCATCTGTTATTCAGAAACATCGCTTATATAATGCTTTCTATAACGAGTTGTGGTCAAGAATTTTGTACACCATTTTTGTTGAGTCAAAGAATGGACAGCTTGAGAATCTACTACCTGAGTATTAGCTGCCTTGCCATATCCAGTCTAAAAGTTCCTTCAATTTGAAGTTTTTAGATCCTTCATGTTAAAATTCCTATTTGTATTCACATGCAGAGCAGACTGCAATCACATAAGCATCCTTAATGGACCTCAGCTCTGAACTCAAGGAAGCTGCATTCTGTTCAGTCATCCTGTCTTCATTCCCATTTGGTGTCTTCTCTAAATTGCTATGGAGTGTAGTAATTGTTTTTTTCAGAATGGGCAACTGCTCCACTGGAAACTGAAACAACACTTCAAATGGTTTAGAAGAGGCCACCAATTGTTTTTATCAGCTGCAGAGTTGGTAGAAATAGAGAAGGTTACAGTTTTCTTCTGTAAGTCTGGAAACTCTCCATACTCTCTGGAGCTCCCCATTCAACCCAGAGGATTTCAGCTCTTGTTTGCAGTGTTAACATTGAGAAAATTTTAAAGGGCATATCATGTACCTTCTGGTCTGCTGGGTTTGTGTCCTGATGTGCTGACAAGCAGAAATATTCCAGCAATGCTAGGAACAGATTAAGAAAGATATCAGTAATTAAAACAAGAAGGTAGAAGAACTCTGGAAGGAAGATTTTTACCCAAACAGTAAAAGACCATAATGGTGCTGGAAAAGTAAAGCATCTAAAAATTTACCACAAAAACCCCCAAGCCACCTCACAAACACACGCCCTCATCCACATGCACTTCTTGAAAGAGTCTTTTAAAAAGGTGTGAACATCCCCCTGGATTTCAGCCCACGGCAAACTGTTCCAGAAATTGACAGGACATGAGACCACAAAATTATTTTCCTGTCATTTTATACTCATGTCTTGTTTCAGAAAGACCAAAAGCAGCCAATAACATTGTTAAGCAAAAAAGGAAAAAACAAAACACCATACCAACATTCCTCCTTCTAGACTCTGTTTTCAAGTGTTAAAAAAATTATTTTTGTTACGCTTTCTAAGCTGATCAAAATGTAACAGAGGTTATTCTTCACACATTTTGCTTACCTATACAAGATCAAGAAGGCCTGAAACATGAAGATGCAATAGTCCAGTCTCACCAGTGTTACAACAGCACTTCCTCTAATGGTGAACTTCACTTTTTTGGTAACTGTTAAGGTGATGGCTCATCTGTGCCTCAGATATACTGCATTGTTCCTTCAGAAGAGCAAAGCAGAGTAAAACTTGAAACAATTCCTAAAGATTCAGTGCATCTCCGAGAAAGACAACACACTGGCACCACTGTATCTGTTCCCTGCTTTTCAAGGGACACACCTTTGAATTCAAACCAGTGTTAAGTTTGTTTGCCTCACAAACCAAAGTACAAAGCTCATCAGATATGTACTGGTATGGTCACAGGTCATATTCCTAATTCTGGTCAGCAGTGGCTTGTTAAATATTTTTTCCCAATAATTAATTACTCTTAAGTGTGGTTAAGAAATTAGGATTCAATTGCATTTCATGGGCAGTGGGAACAGTGTCTCTTCCTAATTAAAATCCTTTTTTGTAATGCAGAGCACAAGAAGCAAAGAGATCTCTGATTTGAATTGAAGGCCACTGATTTCTTGTGTGAGGATCTGATAGGGAGCTGTTTTATGTTTAGTAACATATTCATCAGGTACAGGAGAGGAATTGTGTCAAACTTGCTTAAATTAAATGTGTGCACTCTGGGGTACCTATGTGTTAGAGAACAAAGAGCTGAAAGGAGACGAAAATATCCTATTAAATCTCATTTAAGAACTGCTTTAGCATTTGTTAAATGTAGGGCCTCATTAAAGCCACCATTCCTGGAATCCCGGCAAAGCACTTCACACAATTCAATTGTTGTTTCCACAACCAATTTTTATTTTCTAATATACGCCCTGTGCCATGAGCAAAGAGCAGATTTTTCCCCCCCATACCATTTAGCACTGCTTCAAATGCTTGCAATAAAGGTGAGTGCATTTTACTGCTCTTTGGCTTCAGCTAATTTTGTTCTATACCAAAACCAATTAGACTGGTGCAGTCCCATTTTTTCCCCTAGTTTCCAGCTGCTGAACCTGAATCTCTCTCCAAAGTACTTTCTTCCTTAGCCACAAGATTTTTTTTTTTTGATGTTATAATCAAATTATTGTTGTTTGGTTTAAATAGAAGAGATGAGAAAGCAATGAAACAGGCAGCTTTCAGAACAAAAATTGGAACATGAAGAGACACTTCAAGTCTTTGCTTTTCTACTGATGAGGCAATCTCTATTTATGAAAAATAAATTAATTCCCTGCTTATGTTTGCTGTTTTCCTAGTTATATGCATTTTCACCATTAATTAATGGGAAGATGAGAGACTGCAGAACAACAAGCCCTATGCAATATGAATGGATACTTGGGCTGACTGAATAGCTATTCTCCTTCAAGCATTGTTTTAGGTGGTGGCTGCATCAAGGATAAGACTCTTTCTCCCTTTTTGAGATGCATCCTGAGCAGCCGTTAGAGACCTGGCCATGCGTCTGAATAAAGGGTAGGAATCTTACTAACAGGAAAAATATTAGCATAGCACATAATATAATGTTCTGCATGGAAAAAGACAACAATTTCTCTCTTTGTGTCTTTAAAAAAGCCCAATTCTCTATGGAGACCGTGGGAGAGAGGCAAGTCCTTTCTAGCTGTCCAGCTCCGATGCACATTTACTGCAAATGGTTATATTTGACTACTGGCCTGGGTTATAAACTATCTTGAAATTTCTCCTCTTTAGGGCTTTTGTCTAGTTTAGATGTCCATTTCATAGTGAAAACAGGTGCTGTGACCTTGTTATGTTAAAAGAGTAAGGGATCAGAGACAGCATCTAGCCTTTTACCACCCATGTGCATGTCCTATACTAGTTACTTGTTACAGTATTACACCATATTTTTGGTAGATACCAAGCAAACTTCATGCCTTTGTTTGGTTAAGATCTGGTAAATGGGATTTAGAAACTACAGCATCTTCAGATTTTCCAAGAAAACAGAGTACAATAACTGGAGAAGTGAAAATCCTCTGTGCTGCTACGCTCATGCTTTCCATGCTGAACTCTTATCAGGTTTTGAAAAGACTTTCACATGATGAGGCCTAAAACACAATTGAGACCTCTGGGAATGGCAACAGTACATCTAAAACCCTAATATTAATAACTATAACAATGTATTCTAGCAGTAGAACAGAGGGAATTACAAGCCACTAAAGAAAGTTCCTTAAAAATGTGAGACTACTTTGATCCACACCAGCTTGTCACAGACCTATGTAATAAAGCTAAGTCATGTGAATTTGTAGTTAAAAGATGAACCAATTAGAGACTGAATAATTTATGATATAACTGATAACAGGTCAAAGCAAGGTTATTGCAGGAAATGGAATTGACTTTGCGAAGAACATTGGATACTTGCAGGGCTAGCAAAAACAACTTCTCAAATTAAAGTGTTGGTAAGCAGTGAAAGAACAGAAGTGCACTTCATTAAAAATAAATACCAGCTATACTGTCAAAATACTAGACTATGGTCAGTGAAACAAAACCAATACAAAGAGGAGGGTGATATTATATATATATATATATTCTGAAAGAAACCATATGTTTAGTTTGCATTCAAACATGTACTCTTCTTAAAAAAAAAGGAAGATGTTTTCACATGCCTTTAGTATTTAAACAATGCAAAAACCCAGAAGAAACAGGCAAATCTGTTGCTCACTTATTCACAAAACCTGCAAAATACCAATGATATGAGACAGAAAGCCATGCTAAATGTCCTGCAACACAACAAGAGCCCCTGGTGGGCTTCCAGAAGTCTTCCTCATGACAAGATTGTGTTGACAAGTGTGTGTCGGTTTCTCTGTTTTTTATAAGAAGTGAACAGCAAAGCAGCTCCAACAATCATACCGGCAAATGGTGAGTAGGTCAAAGCTTTCCCAGTTCCAAAGCACCTGCCTGTATGAGTTTGACAGGGGATATATGTATTAATAAAAAGGACCTCCACCTTCTTATGGAATCAATCTTCCACACATGCGTGTTAAAAAACCCACCACACTTCCCTGGCTGTATGTTTTACACACAGTTCGAGACAAAAGTTCTCCTGCCCGTGAGATGACAAAAGGGAGGTATAATGTAAAAGGATCCTGTATTGTATGCAAAAGGTATGATACCTTTTATTTAAAATTCAACAAAAGCACTATAAAACTCCTAATATATATATGTGTGTATATTCAAATATGTCAAAGTACACCTAATATCTTGACTGTAAATAGAAATGGAGAAACTATCTTTTCTCACAGCTAGGGCCGTGTCATATGGGAAACACAGAGCGCTGTAAATACACTACAGATGTCTGAACAACACATACTATTTTTCTTTAAAATTAAAGGCAGTGAAGACATTTAATTTCTGATTGAGATTTGTTTAGTGATCACTTTGAAAATTTTTCTCACACTGTTGAGGACTGAGGTCCTAAGGCTGCTCATTCTCTTTACCATGTTTGGATACTATGCCATAATCATATCACCTCAGTCTGTTAGGCTCTTCCATACCTGTACTAGCAAGAATGTAGTCAAAATGGTAGTAATTTCTGTTAGAACACAAAGAAAATATATGAATCTAGAGGGGGTGTGCAGGTACATGAGAAAAAGCCAGAACTTTTCACCAAATTTGATTGGGTTTGGGTGGCAAGGTTTTCATAGCAGGGGTCTAGAGGGGTGGCTTCTGTGAGGAACTGTGAGAAAGCCCTATGTCTAAAAAAACCCATGCCAGTCATCTCTGAGACATATCTGAGACCCACCACTGACCAAGGCCCTGCCCATCAGCCACTGTAGTAACACCTCTAGCATAGCATGTTTAAGAAGGTGGAAAAAACCCTGCACAACAGCAACTGCAGCCCAAGAGAAGAGTGAGAATACGTGAGAGGAACAGCTCTGTAGACACCGAGGTCAGTGCAGAACAAGGAGGGGGAGGTGCCCCGGGTACCAAAGCAGAGATTCCCTTGCAGCCTGTGGTGCAGACATGGTGAGGCAGTTGAGCCCTGGCAGCCCATGGAGGTCCATGGTAGAGCAGAGATCCACTTGCAGCCCATGGAAGACTTCATGCAGTCTTCTGAGGCAGGTGGATGACTCTGAAAAAGTCTGTGACCCTGTGGGAAGCTCATGGTGAAGCAGGCTCCTGGTAGGACCTGGGGCCTTGTGGAGAGGAACCCATTCTGGAGCAGGGTTACTGGCAGGAGTTATGACCCCATGGGGGACCCATGCTGGAGTAGCCTGTTCCTGAAGGACTGCACCCCACGGAAGGGACCTACGCTGGAGCAGTTCATGAAGAACTGCAGCACATAAGAAGGACTAACATTGGAGAAGTGTGTGTAGGACCATCTTCCATGGGAGTGATCCCACAATGAAGCAGGGAAAGAGTGTGAAGAGGAAGAAACAGCAAAGACAAAGTGTGTTGAACTGACTACAGCCTGTATTCCTCATTCACCTGTGCTGCTGGCAGGAGGAGGAAGAGAAATGAGGATGAAGTTGAACCCAGGAAGAAGAGAGTGGTGGGGGAAGGTCTTTTAAGATTTGGTTTTATTTCTCATTATCTCATTATCCTACTGTGATTTGCTTGCAAAAAATGAAACTGTTTTCCCCAAGTTGAGTTATTTTTGCCCATGACAGTAATTGGTCAGTGATCTCTCCCTTTTCTTATCTTGACCCATGAGCCTTTTGTTATATTATGTTCAGCTGAGGAGGGAAGTGTCGGAGTGGCTTGATGGGCCCACGTAATCCCATTAACTAAATACAGCTGAAATGAAGCACCATACAGCAACTTTCACTTCAAAGCACAAGAAGAGGAATAAAGGACATATTTTCAATAAACACAACTGCGCCGTCCCCTCAAGAGGTGAAGTCAGATATTGCAGCACCTTACCAGTCTCACCAGTGCTCACTATGGTTTTTATGTTCAGGTGCTGGGAAGCAGCACATTTCCACTGAGAAGGCTGCTGGGAGCATTGCACTGGTAATGGCTTTTATCTTTTCCTTTCTCTTCTGCTCTGCAACTCGGTCCAAGGGGTTGCCTTCAGAAGTGGAGCAATGAAGTGAGACTCCCTTGAAAACTCTGCTTACAGCTATTAGAATTCCAGAAGGAAAAACTGGTAAGAAAAGATGAATGAAGGTGCTTCAAACATTATGAAAATTGAAGGCAAAGATGAAGTCTATTAAAAAATGACAACATTAAAAGGACACTGGAAATTCAGCCCCAAACTTTCTTCATGGTTAAAACATATACTTTGAAAAATGCAACATAAATTGTAGTGGCTGCCTGATTCTCTAAAAAAAATAACAGGTTTTATGTGTTGTTTGCTTCAAACATACCAAATCCAGTGCTTGGTAAACAAACCACAACTTTTTGAATGGAAAAATCCACAGAAAAGCTGAAGCGATCAAAAAGGGGGCCAAGCTATAAAGAACTGCTTTGACAATAGGACCCTAGGAAAGTGAGGCAGAACATAGATGTTGTCAAGAGAAATATGATGGAATATAATAACAGAGAATTATATGTGAATTAGCAAAAGTGGTGTGAAGATGGTGTTATGCTACTGCTTAATTTTTCATTAGAAAGCTTTTATACCTCCTGAGAAGTTTATATTTTTGGAAAGCAAAATAGGCAGATATTGTGCTACACAGATCCACTACAGAATTGTGTTCTTCCTCTGAAAAGGCAGGAGCTGACAGCATTTAGTAGTATAAAAAATAATAGCTGATGTAGCAATAATCTGAGTATCGGAAAGTGGGTAATCTTAATTCAAAATATATGCAATTCCATATCTTCATAATTGTGCGTTTGACCACTTCACAGACCAGAACAAAAGAAAGGCAGGCACTTGGCCAGGAGATGGGAGCTCAGGAAAGAGCAAAGCAGAAAGCAACTGAGCAAACCATTTTTTCTCCCCAAGAGACAGAGTCCAAGTACATACACTTAAGCAAGGAGTATATAGGATGAAAGATCAACTAGAGTTTAAATATTCCTTACACATTTACAGAAGAAAAAAGGACTGGACATCATCTTGTCTGTAACCTGAAACTGTAATGTATGTTATCCTGATAGATTATTTACTTAACGTGTAGTGATTTCTAGTTCTGGAGCCTTCGGAACCTCTCCAGCCAGCCTGCTCTGTGGCTGCAGCATCCCTAGTGTCAGGTAGCTTTCCTGTGCCTAAACTGAGCCTTGCTACGTTACTACCTCTTCATCTTGAGCACAGAGAACAAACTATTCCTCCATCTTCCCAATGGTCTTTTAGGTATTGTAACAGTTTGCATTTTGCCTAAAGTCTCTTATATTACCCTCTGTGAAGGAGTGGTATAACCTCTATATCACAAAACTGTAATCTTCGTGATATCATATGCACAGGGAAAGTGATATCTTCCCTGAAGAATAAAGCATACAAGACTGGTAAGTTAAAATATTACATACTGATTGTGAAACTGCCCTCTCACTCATGGTGCACTGTTGTATGTGCACTTGTATGCATGTGCATGCAAACAGATTTGCTCCCTAAATGACAAATCCGGAACTGCACTTCAGATGTCATACACAAAATCTCTAAATGCATAGCCAAAGACAAAATCTTGTTCAAACTCAAAGAAAATAAATGGATGGCTTCTGATCTCCACTGAATTCATAGGAGGCCCAAGCAGCAAAGCACAATATGGATGGCTCCATGACAAACCTAGGTGATACAAATGGAGCAGCACACTCTCACCTCAAGCAGATAAAGTCTGCTTGAGATAATGACATTCCTGACCAAGCTTGCAGTGAGATGACTTTCCCTACCTGTAAGCCATTGGGTACAGATTTTCCATTTGTCTCAGCTTTTATGGTGTCCAAATGAAGACGGGCTGGGGAATTGCTTCTCAGAGGACATTGAATTGAACTGAGAAAATCGGGTGCTGTCTATAGGCTCCAGTAACATATGATGCATTTAAAATTACTCATTGCTTCTGAAAATGTATCCCATAAACTTTTCCTGTGGAAGTCTGTTCTCCATTTGTCAGTTCTACCTTCTGGTGCCACATTAGGTGCGTATCTGTCACATTTTCTGAATTACTTTTAAAATTATGGGGGCTTAGCTTTAAAAGCAGAATAGTAGTCAATTCCTCCAGAGTAGATTTAGTATTTTTTTTAAACTTGTTTCTGTGGTCCCTTCTATGTATATTTTGCAAGATGATGTTTCAGAATGGTTGCCACATAAAATACTCCTTCACTAATATTGAAGATTGTAGCATTATGGTTTCTTGAACACAACGTTTCAACATATCAGTTTTGAGAATTTTCTACTCCTTCTAGGTGAGCCACTTGCCCCCTTATTTGATTTGGATGTTGCTTGGGGCTGTGACCTGGGAAGAGGGTACTTCACTTGTCGTAATGCCACAGTTGGCTTTAATTTTAAAATGTTCAGCAAATCCTTACAGCCACTTTTAGAGGTATTTCTGGTGAAGAAATACCTTTGGTTGTTTGCCAGTGGAAACAATGGAAAAAAAATTCTTTTTTTTTTTGAGGTCAAGGCAACCTGATAAAATGCAGTTTCTAGAATTTTTTGAATTATTAAAATATGCAGAAATAATGTCAATTATTATAAACAAGAGAACTTACAGGTTTCTTCTTGTGGTCTCACTCAACTTTAACTGCCCTCGTTCAATTAGTCCCCAGAGATAATTATTATTTATATTACAGCAGCACCTAGAGGCTCCTACTGAAAGCAGAGTGCTATTGCACAAAGTACAGAAAGGCAAGACCCAAGCTGTTTTGTGCAGTTCAAACTGGTTAGCAAAAGAAGGAAGAGCAGAGGAAACAGTAGGAGCCAGGGCAAGAGAATGCAGCCTTGGCCGCATCAGGTCATCGTGCTGGGATGTACCTCTGGCACCTAAGAGGCAACCCAAATATTTCACCATCCTGGCCTCAGAGATCACAGCCAAAACCAGATGGATGCCACTACTGCACTGGTGCCAGGACCCAAGCTGCAGAGAGCAGAATGTTTGGGCAGGTCCTACAGTCACCAGCAGAAGAGAAGCACTTTTTAGGGGAAAGACACCCAAGACCTAAACTTATCACATCTCAGGAGGACTTTTGAGTCCAGAACAGTGCTGGCAGGAGTGGAAGCACAGAAGGACAGTGTTTTAGCAATAGTTTTGCTTACCAAAATGTTTTGTAACAGCTCTGCTCCTGCTATTTAGTCCTGCGGTATCTGTTTTGGAACTGACCGATGCAAAATCTCTGGGCTCACTTTCTCTGATGTCTCTTGAGGTTAAACAGGGATACAAAATGTTCCAAGGTTTGGAAATCATCCAGCAGTGTTCATTCGTTTTTGGCTCCAGCCTTTTATTAGTGGAGAGAACTTCATCTTTGAGGCTAAATCACTGGTTGGAGAAGACAAGAGCAGATGAAAGGCAAGGGGTACCACATCCAACCTGCAAGTTGGATGTGTAATGAGAACAATTTGGAAATACAGCAAAGAGCAAACTGATCCTGGTGGTAGTGTCAATAGCCTCCCCTGTGAGCACTAATTGTATTATTACGGAAACAGACTAACACAAAACTAAAGCACAAAAACATACATTTAAGATCTGGCCAGATGCCAGTGTGCCCAAGGTACATGCTTCATATCAGCTGAATTATGATATGGTGTTATTTGTTTTGTTGGTCTGCTCAGGAGCACTAATCATCAACCTGCATCCTGCTGCGGACTGTGCCATGAAAAACCAGAAGACAAACACACCACCTGCCCTCAAAGAGCTCACATGGTACATGTGAGGTCAGAGGGGTACTGACAGCCTAAGGTGTAGCCCAACAAGACGGGTATTTGTCTCCAGGTATCCATGGGCCGTCTATCGTTAAGTCACAGAACTTTGAAAAAGGGTTTTCAGGGAGAACAGCATGACTTTAATCATGTTTCCAGTGAGACTGTCATTAAGGAGGCATATGGATTTTTTAGTTATTTCTCCTTCTGCCTGCAATCCTCTTACTCCATCCCTACCAGGTGAAATGTTCCAAAACAAATATATTGCAATATATTACAGAGAAACAGGTTACCCAGACAAGCAAGCTTTTGAGCAAACAAGAACGTTACAAACAATACATCAGGCCCTTGCTTGATGCTTCAAGTTTAAATAAATAGCATCTTCCAGTTCCTGGGTTGTAAAGAGCAAGTATTTGGCAATGGTACTTAAGCAATTCTCAAAAGAGGGAGGAAAGGAAGAACATCCACTTTATTTTTGGTGGATCAGATGATACTGGAGAACATGTTTGTGCATGTGAGGGGAATGGGAGGGCATAGGGCCAGAGCTGCATAGAGGGGATTTTTATGCAATGGGAATAAATCTGTGAAAACGTGTAAGTGGAGCTGCAGAAGGAAACCTGCAGCTGCCTGAGCCAGGCAGTTGAATGGCAGAGAGGATGGAGGCTATTTGAATGCTGATGTGGCCCTCACTTTCTTCCATTTCCATTAATGACATGCTCATCAAGGGCAAACAATGGGACCGGCTGCCTGCGCCTGTCACACTGTGTGGGTGCTGGGAATGCCAGGCTGTCATCCCGGGGCTGCATTTAGAGACCTGCACGCTAATAAGAAGTGCTCTGTGCCGTCAATGCAGACAGGTGCTTCCGAGGCTGGGACATGCTCCATTCCCTTCCCCTGAAACCCTCCTCTCCCAGCCCCCTGACAGACACCATGAAATGCACAAATTAACAGCCCCATCATGTTGGGCTGCTGCTGCCTGCGGTGAAAGCAGAAAATCAAGTTGTCACCCAGGGTGCAGTGATAAAGCCACAGCCTCATTTCTCTGTTGGTGCCCTATAATAGCAAATGCCAGACAGCTGGATAGATTGGGAGGTTTTAGATTAGGGTCCTGATGCACTTTGGCCACAGAATTAGCAGTTGCTGTTTTCATGCAGATTATTTGTGTGCAAAACAAACATCTGGAGAAAGCAAAGGCTCCAGGGTCAGATATTCAATGCCTCCTTCCTCTGATGAAGCAGAAATAATAGAAATTCTACAGTGCCTTTGCAAAAATCCCCTTCCCCCCATCAGTGAAAAAGCAAAGATCCTGCTGGATTTGCCTTTAGAGACCTTCCCAGCATATGCACAAGACTATGTTTGCAAGCATTTGCCCACAGACAAACTGAACAAGAATCTCAAGTCAAGACAAGATCAGAATTTTACAACAAAAGCAGTTAGAGAAAAGTCACAGCAAGTGCCTCTGGGAAGGAAAACATGAGGATGAACCCTCCAAATTAATTTTATTTCCATAGCATAGCATTCCTCTTTGGTAGCGGGATCTTCTCACAGCTACTCAAGACCCACTGCAGTAAGAAGGTTTAGCCATTTTCACATATGAGTAGCTCAGCCAGAGTTGAGAACTGATGTCCAGGGCTCAGAATCCAAAGTGGGGCCGCAACCACACTGAAACTCCCATTGCCTCTTTGCAAAGGCAGGTACCTGAACTTCTGGATGAAAAACAAGGTCAAAATGGAACTAAAGAGGGTCACTGGCAAGGAAGATGATGGTGACAGAGACTGGCTGAACAGACCTTTGCCCCACAGCAGGCGCTGCATCAGTGATAAGGAACAGAGGGGTCTGAGCCCTTCAAACTCCAAGGAGTTTAATGACATAATGGCCTGAGAACTTCAACATAAAACAGAAAGAGCAACTAACGAAACTTACAACATAAAACCCCCCTCCTGTCATTTTTATAGTAATAGTAAAACACTTTATTGAATTTATGAGCTACATAATGACTATGAAGAATGTAACTTGAATTAGAACCAACTCAGAAATATAATATCAACTATAAACCCTTTTCTATTACCCTATCCCTTTATCATCATCCTATCTGGCTCTTTTTGAACTAAGGAATATCGCTTTCTTCAAAATTTAGTCTGAGATACATCTACTAACTTCCCAATAAATCAAGAAAACGCCAAGTATCTGTAACAGATGTGGAGCCAAAAAATCAAAGTATGTCCCAGGAAAAAATTTTATAGCTAGAGTTAGGAAATCATTGAAAAAAACAAAAAGCAAACAACACTTCTGTGAAGGCTGGGCCTGGGAAGGCATGGGGGAATATCCTGAACCCTGAAGGTTTTCATTGTGAAGCTGCATAGCAAGGCACAGCACGACATTATTAGATGATTCAGACCCCAAAATGCAAGTCTTCAGCACAGACCTTTGAAACAAAAGCACAACCTTACAATGGAATCCCTGAACAGTTTGTAAGTCCATTTAGGAGCAAAAGCATTAGCAGGACTTTGTAGCACCCTCTCTGGAGCCCTTTCAGTCCCAAGGTTTGACATAAGCCATAAAATCTGCGCAAAGCTGGGAAATGCATTGAGAAGCTGTTTATATCCAGATCCATTATTTTTGCAGAGGAGTTTGTAAATGAATGATTGTGGGGGAGGGAAATGAACATAACACAGCTAAAGCAACATGTTTTACTGTGTTTTCTGATTCCATTTTACTTCTTTAGTCTCTCTGGTCCCCAAGGATTTTTCTGAAGGGCTGATAAAATAAAATGGGTGAAACAAAGCCATAAGCCAGTTAAGTCTGAAAGACATGTCATCTCATCTAAAAAGAAGAAACGGACCATTTCCATGCCTAGGGCTGACAGCAACGCCTGAGCTAGCAATAGTGCTATTCCATTTGATTTATAGAATAATGGGGTGACAAATGATGACAAAAATAAACTTTTACTGCACTGAACTGCTCCTTTATTTATGAAATTTGGCCAAGTAGTGAAATCTTTTATCTGCAAGTTGTAACATGGAGTGGAAACGAGCGATTATGGTGTGGTAATAGTAATCCAGTGATGGAGGCCGAGTCAGTCGGAAATGGATTGAGGTAAAATAACTACCGCACCATGATAAATGTGAACAGCGCTTTGCTGACAGATGATCTAACAGGTGTTCATAACAACTATATAAGAGGATTTATTTATGACTAGCCACAGCCGCAGCACTGTAAATCAACTCCAGCAGCTGCACACCACTGAAACCAAGTCCCTGATGGAGAAACAGTGCAAGAACCCAAAAGAACACAATTCACTCCAGAATCTTAATCATCAAATAACATGGTTTTTTAAGCAATTACACCGCAGTGCAGAAATCAGAATGACTTTCAGTTAGGTGAAGCTGAGCCACCAACTAACTTTGCCCAAATCTAGGCACTGGCAGAGTCCCACAGATTCATGTGGAACAGAACAGTTACTTTTCAAATCAGTATCAAAGAGGTGTCCTTTTTGTTTTCTGATAAAAGTAGCCACTTTGGTGCTGTTCTAGCATGGTGCTGAGACAGTAAGGGCAAGAGTAACAGAAAGGCAATACACTCTGCCTCACTACAGTGTAGTCCCTCCTAGATGCGGTTGAATCCAAATGTCTGAGGGCTGCGCTCCAAACCATATCAATGAAATTATCTGATTGCCAAAACCAACCCTAAAACCTACCAAAACACTATTGGCTCACAGAAAAGATTATGAGGATTTTAGACCCAAACTATTCTGCTGGTTTGCTTTAGAGGATACATCTGCAAACCTGTGCAGAGAGACAGCTGAGGAAGGAATCAATGGTACCAAGTGGGATGGATAGCTATTTTTTGGAAAAAAGTCTAAAAAATAACTACATTTATAATTCTTTCTTCTCTTCTACCTCCTTCACAACTGACATTTCAGAGTCATACCATTTACTTTCCAAACAGGATTCAGCAAATGCTGGCACGTTGTACACTGCTGGCGCACATGCAGAGCAACTAGATGTCTAAAAATCCTCACACAAATACAAAAAATTGGGTAAAATCAAAATGAAAATTGTAGGATATAATAGATACTGCAGTATCAAATTACTCTGCATGTTAAACATGATCTGTAAAAAGAGGGAAGTGTCCCCTGCAGCAAGGTACCCCATTACATACAAGCAAGCCCCCCAGGCACTGTTTAGAAGATCGGGGGCTCTGCAGTGACCCAGGGCAGAGCCAGCTGCCCCTTATGGAGCTGCAGCTGGGGTCTGCCAGGATTGCAAAGAGTGGAGGCTGTCACAACAGGGTGCCATCGGACAGCTGTGGGCTTCTCAGTCTAGAATTCCCCCCAGCAGATATGTTGCAGAAGGAGAAGAGCTGACTCTGTCTCTCCTAAGACTGCTACCTTCCCTGCACCTCCCTTACTTGCTCTGTTCCAGACACTGGACTCAGGCTTATGCTGCGAGCCCAAGCTGGTGGGTGTCCCACAGTCTGAGACAACACTGAAGCTCTGCAGGGTGGCTGGAAGCACCAGAGTGCTCCCTCACCCACCTCCCTCCCTCACCTGCCATTTGCTGTGGCTGAATGGCTGCCAGACATGGCTGGTACAAGGGATGGCTTTCCACCACCTTCCCACCACATGTCCAGAGTTCACCAGTATTTTTACAGGGCAGAAGGGTGTGGAGGACCCAAGTGTGCCAACAGCTCTTACTCTTTCCTGAATGAGAAAGGTGACTCGTCAGGTGGTTTTGCAAGGCTTAGACTAAATCCTTCCCATCAAGGATCAAAACAACATCTGCGTTGAGTCAGATGTGGATGGTGACTCACCACATATATGTTCCATGAGATAGTGTCAAGAGCAGTTACCTTCCCTCTTCTCTGAAAGCCACAACTGGCAAAGTGGGCAAAGGAGGAGGCAAGTCACCAGGAGTGGGATGAGACCAGACTGAGACCTGGAGAGGACTGGAAAAGCAGTGGTGGAAGCCAGTAAAACTCACTTTTGTCCTCTCTCTTATACATGTACAGTGAAAAAACAGGAGTTCAGAGTAGTGCTATTTATGAAGATCATAGATTCACAGAGTGGTTTGGGTTGGAAGGGACCTTAAAGACCACGTAGTTCCAATCCTCCCTGCTACAGGATGCCACTCACTGGGTCAGGCTTCTCAGGGCCCCATCCAACCTGGCCCTGAACACTTCTAGGGATGGGGCATCCACATCTCTGGGCAATATGTATCTTGCCTGTCTGGCAAGATAAAGGTACATGCACCAGAATGTACACAAGAATATAAGTGGATCAGAATTCAGGGCAGTACGGTCACAGCAGAGGCTCAGTTACCAGTAACTGAAGAGTAGTTCACCTTGTACCTTCTGAAGAACAACCAGATACCTGTGGGACTGGTAATGTAGTGGCATTCAGAGTCTCCTCCATACAGGTTCACTGGACTGTGCTACATAAAGCACGAGTATACCAGCTAAGAGGAAGACAGTAGAATTATTGCTTTTATCAGAGTTATACACAAACGCTCTTATCAGCAATCAAACCACCTGTGTAAACACAGCAAAGCATGGGGTTTTTACCACAAAACCTTTAATATAACACGTAAGTGTTAAACAACTGCACACTTTATGTTAAAGAAACAAAAACATGTGGAAAGGGAGAAAGACAAACTGACAAAAAAGAGAATGGAGTCCAATCCTCATATGCTTGTTTCAGGAACACACTGAAAGTCAGTGAGGGCTTGGGAAGATTCGACTTACCTGTACATTGCTTACCAGAATCCATGTTAGGGCATTTAAGTGCTTTAAATTAATTCAAGTACATAAGACATCGTATGCAAAACTAGACAGATCAGTATTTGAATATTTTTAAAAGAGAATTAACACTACTTATGGTAATGGGCCATTGCAAAGCAAGTGTACAAAAGGATTTCACCCTATCACTATATATCAGCAATTATGCAAGGCTCAGATCAAGAGAATTTAGATATTTTGGTTTTTTGTATCCTATCCAATATATATCTGTATATTTCTTTGTTAAAGTACATTTCCAGTTTTGTTCCAGTTTTAGTAAATATCATACTATCTTGTGACAGTGGATGACCAGAACTTAAGTACATGTTGTTTTTAAAAAAACAGGGTGGAGGGGAAAGTAAATGCCTTCCTCCAATTTACATATATTGCTTTGGAAATGTTACAGAATGTCACCTTGTTCCTGAGTTAGTAGGAAAGATCAACAGGAAAGCTCAATTTATCTTTTCTGTGTCATTCATTATTTCTTATACTGTATCATGCCCCTGTTACAAAAACACTTTCATTATTTCCACTATCCTTTCATATAGTATTCTGTTCATATCTTCCACTATTTTGTTCCTAGCTCTAGACCCTTTTTTATTTCTGTTATTTTTCTTTATAAATTAATTATGAGAATTAAGTCAGGGTATGCAGGGAAAAAATATCCTTTTATACCACATCATCAAATGTCAAAGGAAAATAAGTGTAAAAAATTATGCTATTTTAACTGCCATGCATAAAGCCTATGCTTATATTCTGCCATACATAGTAACATAACAATTCTTCCTTGTACCCCATTTAAAATGGCTTATTTTGGAATAACTGAATTTGAAAATTCAGTTATTAAAAAAAAAAAAAGAAGGAACCCCTTACTCTTCACAAGGAGGAATACACGTTTGTCTGTAGAAACAACCAGAAAGCAAAGTTAAACTATCAAACTCTCACTATGCAAAAACTTTCTAATTTGTTTGTCCTTACTCTTGTTGCATAATTCTTCAATTCATAATTGCCAGCATCAGTTTTATAGCTTGTACTAGACCAGAAAGACTGTAGTCTTTCTGAGGCTTACTTATCTTTGGCATGAGAGAATTAATAAAATTATACCCCAATTTCCTCTTTATGATAACATATGTGAATTGGTAGTTGCTATTGTTTTTCCTATGTTTCTGCAGGTTTAGTTGCATTTGAATGCTGCCTGAGTAAATAACCTTCACCTCCCACTCCTTAAACTAGACCTTCATACAATTCCCTAACCATCTTAGCAAAACCCACCCTACCAGTCCTGCAATACTATGCTTTAGCCTTGCTCCTGTGTCCCGAATTATGCATGCAGGTATGTTCCAAGGCTGCCCAGGTTTAGATACTTGCTGAAGCCACGTGGTTCTCAGTGTGCAGCCCCTGACTGAATAGCCTGCCCACAGAGGTATGAGCTGCTACTGCCTGGTACAAGCAAATCACTCTGAAGTGAATTTTAGATTGCATTTTAGACTAGTCATCAACCTCTATATGCCTCTATAAATGATGAAAATTAAGGAAGAAAGTGAACAAAAATGATACATAGCAAATCCAAGAAACTATTGTCAACTACTGCTACTGGCTCAATTATGACTGAGTGCAACTTCCACTGTTCATGTAAGACATGTACACATTCTTTTGTTTAGGTTCCCGAAGAGCTGAACCTTATGCACACAGAGATACTTTATTTAAAGACAGATATTTAAATAGTAAAGTTTCTCTCCAAACTGCTATTTGGGGAATAGCATCATAAATTTTCAAAGTTCACCATCATGCTGGCCTGACAGAGAGTTACGGGAGCTGTGCTGCCCACCAGGGGCTATGATGCTGAGAGGGTACCCCAGCTTGTCAAGAGCATGGACTAGTACTTTTTCATGAGAGTACAATGATGCCACAAGACAAAAAATGGGCAGGATCAAGGGAGACTATAAAGCCCAGGCAAGGCAGGTGAAAAACATCAATGCCCAAGTCATCTTCTCATCTCTCCTACCAGTTAGAGAAATGAGAACAGCCAGAAGCAGATGTATAGTGCTGATCAACATCTGGCTTCAAGGCTGGTGCCGTCGAGAAGGTTTTGCCTTTTATGACAATGTGTTGTGCTTTAGTGATTGTAGCCTGTTTGGGAGGAATGGGATCCACCTGTCTAAACAGGGCAATAGAATCTTTGGCAGCAGGCTGACCGGTTTGGATAGACAAGCTTTAAACAAAAGGACTCAGGGGATGGGGTCCAAAATGCCATTGCTTCCTCCTGGGGAATAGGTCATACCAGCCAGTGCAGTAAAAGATGTTCCTTGACTGCTCCTCACTGATTAGTCCTGAAAGGACTAACCTCATTGAAGGTGTTTATGGTTGTGGTGAATCCTCTCACATCCCTTCTAAGGAACCCAGTTTCTTGATTAAACCAGATGTGAGGGGGTAGGGGAGTGATATCAGGCTTATCTCTGCCAAGCTGTGGGATGGTATGAAAAGGTTTGAGGGACAGGGTGCTAGTGAGGCCCCTCTGCAGGTGACTCCAAGAGGCATTAGACATGCTGGAACATGCCTGCAGTCTCACAAAGTTGAGCCAGGGACTCCTGAGATAACAGAAGCCAACACAGAGACACCAGGGAAATGTCTCCAAGGTACTGAGGGTTGTTCTATAGGAAGGTGACATGGCCAAGAACACAGCTGAGGTGCCTTTACACCAATGCACACAGCATGGGTAACAAATAGGAGCAGCTGGAAGCCACTGTGCTGCTGCAAAGTTATCACCTTCTTGCCATTATTGAAACTTGCTGGGACAAATCCTATGATTGGAACACAGCTATCAATGGCTATGGACTATTCAGAACAGACAGGAGAGGAAGGAGAGGCGAATGGGTTGCCCTTAACATCAAGACACATTAAGTGTGAAGAGCTGTCTCTGAAGAAAAGCCATGAGCAGGTCGAAAGCCTGTGGCGGTCGAAAACTGAGGCAACAGGCTGACTGATCAAGGGGAGCCTGCAGATGAAGCCTTCCTGCTCCAGCTACAGAAGGGATCGTGCTCACAGGCTCTTGTCCTGCTGGGAGACTTCAACCACCCTAATACCTGCTGTGAAAGTGGCACGGTGTACTTCTGATGCAGGCAATCCAGGAGACTCCTGGAACGCATGGAGAATAACTTCCTGAATCAGGTGATAGATAGCCCTACCAGGGAATGAGATACTAGACTTGATGGTCACCAGTGTAAGTGAACTAATTGGGGATGTCAGGACTGGAGGTAGCCTGGGTTGCAGAGATCATGCATTGGTGGAATTTGCAGACTTGGGGAATATAGGTCAGGTAAGGAGTAAAGTCAGACTCTTGAACTTTAGGAAGGCAGACTTCCAGCTCTTCAGGGAGATAGTCAGTGGGATCCCCTGAGAGACAGCCCTCAGGAAGAAAGGAGTGGGACAGAGCTGGCAGATCTTTAACAAGTCTTCCATATAGCACAAGAGCTAATAATCGCCAGGAGCAAGGAAGTGGGCAAGGCAGGCAGGACATCTGCATGGCTGAGTAGGGACCTGCTGGTCAAACTAAAGGGCAAGAAGCAAATGAATAGGTAGTGGAAATTAGGCCAAGTAACCTTGGAAGAGAATAGAGATGAAGTACAATTTTGCAGGGAGGCAGTGAGGAAGGCCAAGGCAAAACTGGAAATGCCTGGAAAGGGATGCAAAGAGTAACAGGAAGGGCTTCTACAGGTATGTCAATCAGAAAAAGAAGGTCAAAGAAGGTATATCCCCTCTGACAAACAATGTGGGTGAACAGGTAACAATGAACAATGAACAGGCTGAGGTACTGAAAACTTTTTTGCCTCAGTCTGCAATGGTGACCTTTCTTCCCACATCGCTGCAGTGGATGGATGACAGGATGAGGACTGGGAAAGCAAAGTCCCTTCCACCATAAACGAGGATCAGGTTCATGACCACCTGAGGAACCAGAATGTGCACAGGTCTATGGGACCTGATGAAATACACCTCAGAGTCCTGAAGGAAGTGGCTGATGTAGTTGCCAAGCCACTCTCCATGATATTTGATATGTCATGGCAGTCAGGGTGACTGCCAGGTGACTGGAAAAAGGGAAACATCCTACCCATCTTTAAAAAGGGTAGAAAGGAGGACCCTGGAAACTACCACCCTGTCAGCCTCACCTCTGTGCCTGCAAAGATCATGCAACAGATCCTCCTGCAAGCTGTGCTAGGGCACATGAAGGACAGGGAGGTGATATGAGACAGCCAGCACAGCTTCACCAAGGGCAAGTCCTGCCTGACCAACCTGGTGGCCTTCTAGGCCTTCTAGGACGGAGGGACGACATCAGGGGACAAGGGAAGATGTCATTTGTCTGGACTTCTGTAAAGCCTTTGACACAGTCCCCCACAACATCCCTCTCTCTAAATTGGAGAGATGGATTTGAT
Source organism: Chiroxiphia lanceolata (assembly GCF_009829145.1). Classification (NCBI taxonomy): domain Eukaryota; kingdom Metazoa; phylum Chordata; class Aves; order Passeriformes; family Pipridae; genus Chiroxiphia; species Chiroxiphia lanceolata. The sequence goes on along the minus strand of NC_045671.1, from coordinate 21,087,104 downwards.
GAGTGGACTGTTAGATGGATAAGAAAGTGGTTGAATGGTCACATCCAGAGGGTAGTGACCAATGGCTCAGAGTCCCAACGGGCATCAGTGACAAGTGGTGTCCCTCAGAGGTCCGTACAGGGACCAGTGTTATTTAATATCTTCATGAACGACATAGAGGGATCAAATGCACCCTCAGCAAATTTGAGGATGCACCAAGCTGAGTGGTGCAGCTGACACACCTGAAGGACAGGATGCCATCCACTGGGACCTGGACAAGCTCTAGGAGAGGGATCATGGGAATTTTAGGAGGTTTAGTGAGACCAAGTGCAAGGAGCTGCACTTGGGTCAGAGCAGTCCTGGTATCAATCCAAGCTGGGAGATGAACAGGTGGAGAGCAGCCCCACTGAGAAGGACTCGGGGGTGCTGGTGGATGAGGGGCTGGACATGACCCAGCAATGTGCACTCACAGCCCAGAAAACCAATTGTATCCTGGGCTGCATCAAAAGCAGTGTGGGCAGCAGGTCAAGGGAGGGGATTCCACCCCTCTACTCTGCTCTGGTGAGACCCCACCTGGAGCACTGCATCCAGCTCTGGGGTTCCCAGAACAGGAAGGACACTGACCTGTTGAAGTGAGTCCAAAGGAAGGCCACCAAGTTGATCAGAGGGCTGGAGCACCTCTCCTATGAGGAAAGGCTGAGAGAACTGGGATTGTTCAGCCTGGAAAAGAGAAGGCTTAGGGGTGACCTAATTGTGGCCTTCCAGTATGTGAAGGAAGATGGGGCAAGACTATTTACAAGGGCATGCAGTGACAAGATAAGGGGGAATGGGTTTCAACTGAGAGTAGATTTAGACTAGATATTAGTAAAAAATTCTTAAGTGTGAGGGTGTTGAGGCACTGGAACTGGTTGCCCAGGAAGTTGTGAGTGTTCCATCCCCCTGGGAGTGTTCAAGGCCAGGTTGGATGGGGCTCTGAGCAACCTGTTCTAGTGAAATCTGTCCCTGTCCATAGCATGGGTGTTGGAACTAGTAATCTTCAAGGTACCCTTCCAAGCCAAACCATTCTATGAATCTGTAATCAGCCAAAGACCCGTACCAAGAGTTATTGAACCACTGGACAAAGTCACAGAGTGTTGAAAAATGTAAATTAATACCAGAAACTCTCCAACTATCCTTACTATGCACGTTTCTGGGCTTCAATGCTAAACTGTGTTAAGTACTCCAGGGAGGCAGAAGTTACTCAGCAATGTGTGTGATTTACATAGCATGAATGCACTTTTCTTTGATTTGTACTGTGGTATGAGAAGCAATTCTTATTTGTTTTCTCCTTTACAAACAAGGCTGAAGTTTTCACAGTCCAGTCTTTTCTCAGGAAGCATGTTTCTGCACCTTTCCCTCATGACCTTCTCACTGGGTCTTAACATCAAATACCATCTAGACCAACCTGCATTTTCTCTGAGATGACAGTAATTTCTACAGTGATTCATTTTTCATCTGTGTGAATAACTTTTACATCAACTTGAAAACTAATTCAATAAAAAGCTTACTGCAGGATTAGGACTTCGGAAAATAATGTAAACATTGATTAAGAATATGTACGCTTCTGTTGAGGGCATAAGATTCTTCTTTCTTTTTCTGAGAAGTACTAGTATATATTGGGTGCTGGCACACTGTAGAACTACATTTCTCACAGAAGTGCAACTTAAATGCCTTAAAAATCCAACCCCTCTTCAGAATTTGCCAATAAGTTCTGCTACACATTTGAGCCTCATTATAGTTCTACTGAATTTTAATGGAAAATTTTGGAAGAATTTAGAAGGAGCGTGCAGTAATGCAACATTTCTGATGAAGCACCATTTTGTACCATCCTAAACCAGAACAGCATCACTTAGCATCAAAGAACCATGGAAGGGTCCTGGTGACAGAGCAAGGTTACACCTATCCAAATATCTTCTCTGTAGCAGAGCCATGAGTTACTGGGAAAAGCCATTTTGGAAGTGAGGAGAACTAATAAGAAATTAAAAAGATCAGCATCTTCAGTCTGAACCATGTAATCAGAATGTGAAGGGAAGGTCAAAATCAGTGACACTCCAGCTACAAGCAGAAAACTGGGTAAAACAAAGGTTGCACAGCTGTTTGTCTTCTCAGGCCTATTTCAATTGATAGGGCTATGAATTTCTCTTTGCCTCAAGTCCTGTAGGTGGGAGATGTTTTAATCTAGTTCAAAAAAGAAATCTGAAGCAAGGATCTGAATTATTTATTAAACTAGATGACAGTATTTGCCACAATAGTCTAATAATCAGTATTTAGTTTAATACTATCTGCATGCAGAAAACTACCATAGGAGCACAAAAACTGGCTGCCTCCATAAGAGTTGTTTGCTGATGTGTATGTAGTGTCCACTCTTATTTGCATCTACTTTAGTTAACCTGGTATACATAATACTGGCAATCTCTGTTATCAGTTCTCTACCAAAACAAGACAAGGGAGCCTCTGCTCATAGCACTACTTTATTGGTATCTTAACAAAATATTTGAGAAACAGACAGTAAGCAGGAACAGTGTTCTTAATAGAGGAGTTCAGGTTTACAAGCATTTCTAGAAAGAAAACACAATTTTACTGTTCTTACTGAATTTTTACATTTACGTAACAAAACCTCTCTGAACCACAAACTTGTTGCTGGAACCTACCTGACATCTGAACTCAGTTTTCAAGCCATGTGATTTCCCTTGAACTTTATTATCTAATATTTGTGCACTTTGGGGGGGGGGGAACTGATGGGGAAGAAAGGTAGTGGGGGAAGGGAACAGAGAGGGAAGAACTAGAGTAGAACAAATGGGAAATACCTTTAAAAGCACAGATAATGGACAGTAAAATACATGTTCTTTGGTTAGCAAGCAAAAAAAAAAGGAAAGGACTTGCATACATGATAGATACACACTAGCATTCTAAAGCAGAAGACAAGAATGTCAAGAGTGTATTCTTCCCCCACTGCCAGATGGAAGGGCTATTATTATAAATGAAAGGCAGCAGTAGTGGATGCCAGGCACTTTTGTTCTGTGCCAGATTCTGAAGTCCAGATGTAAGCAGGTTACCCCTGGGACAGGACAAGCTTCAGCTCCCGCAGCAGAACAGAACCAATCACAGTTTTCTCGGTGTTTATGACGAGCTGTGCTGTAGAGCTCTCCTTCAGCTCCACTGTGACTAGCATCAGTGACCCACTGTGCACAGTCTTAGCTGCAAACCTGGAGGGGTAAGGGAAAAAAAAAAATCATTAAGGATCTTAAGGTTAAAGACCGCTAATATTTATTTCTGCTAAAGTTAAATGAGCTCAAATATAATAATATATTTCCAAATTCATTGATGTATTTCAGGGGATAAACCACAAAAACCTCCATAAATTCTTCAGACATAACTTGTGCAGCATTGTGTAAATATTTTTGCATTGAAGAAGAAAAGTATCATAGAATATTTTGTATTTAGCAGTACAAACTAAATTCTATTTAAATAATTTTCTTTTAATGTAAATTCTGATTCTTCAGTTCATCTACAGTATTCGTGCCCATTGGCAACCTCTATTCAGCTGTACAGTTTTGCATGCATTTCCATCATTTGGTGCCTCAAAAATAATACAACTCAATACAACTATGCTAAATGTAGCAGAACTCTCAGAAAAAGCCAAACTGTTGCACTTTGTGAAAAGTGTCTCCTCCTGCAATCAGAAATTAATGCAAACTAAAACTGGTCAAAATTATAAACATCCAAACCAATAATTTTGAAATTATAGTAACAGCAAGACACTGAATAATTCCATCTGTGAATTTATCTCCAGAATATGTAATCATAAAAATGTGACCAATATTTCCAGATATTTTATAATTATTAAAAATTCTACAAAGGAAATAAATAAAAAGCCACCAACCAATCACACAGACAAAAGTTAGGACTTATGCACTATTACTAAATTCCAAGACATGAAGAATCCACTAATTACACGGAATTAAAAGCAAAACTAGCCTTTTAAGCACCACAATTGACTGAAAAGCCATTTTAGGCACAATGAACTTCTGTCAATCCTGTTAATTCATTCTGTGTGCACAGCCAGGCCCAAGAGACAGGAAGCAAGATGATGGCAACAGCTTCCATCTTTCCATCTTCCACCAGAAGCACATCATGACTTTCCTCCCCCCCCCTCGGTTACTTCACAACAACAAAGTTGCTGCACATGGGCTTTTGAAAACACTAACAAGTGTAGAGCAGGTCTGTGACCCAGTCTGACCCCACTTTGCAGGGCCAATCTCCTCTCCTCTTTCTGAATGACACGTGTCTGAATCAGAGCCATCTGCCTCAATTTGCGCAACATCTTCAGCCACAATAGGACACAGTTAGCCCTGACAACAGCTCACAATACAGCAAAATCAAACTGCTGGGCTGACAGCATGCTGTGGGCTATTCAAGAGCAAACCAACTGGTCAGTGTCTCCCGTCTGACAATTAGCATGGGCCTTGCAAAGCGCCTACCCAAGCCCTTGGGGATCTGTTTAATTACCATCAACATAAAGAAGGGAGTTTATCAGGAGATACTCAAAAAACTTCACTCCAGACTTAATTAAAATATTAGCCACTTAAGCAGGAAGCAGGTTCTCTTTAAACGAGAAGTAATTTCTGTCTTTTTTTCTTTTTAAACTAAGCATATCAAAATCTCATAACACATTATACTAATTAAGGAAACATGGGGCACTTTTCTAATGTCACCCATCACAGGTCAATCTATTTCTTTTGTCTGGATTACAGATACATTCAAAGACCTCTCCCTCTAATAGGAGGTTATAAAACAACATTACTACTACAAAAATTACCTACTTAGCTAGTTGTATCAATGATTTCATCTATTTATGCTGCAATGTAGAAGATGACTATTTCTCTTGTTGACTTCGACAGGGGGATAATTATAGAAACAATAGTCTTATTAGTCACTTTATTTACTTAACAGTTGTGTCTTGGGACAACACAGAAGCAGATTATCTCTGAGTATGCACATAAATAGGTTGGTAGTTGGCACTCCTGCTGTGCTTCATAGCCCCGAGGCTTGATTTTACCCTCTTTTATCAAAAGCTGAAAGTGATACGAAGTCAGCGTTCTGTGAAAACCAAGGTGGTCCAAAGCATCAGAGATGAGTTTTGTGCTGATATTTTTACATGTGAATTTGTGAAATTGTATAGGGGATCAATAGCACTTTTCCATACCCCTGAACAAAACATGTAAAATCAATAAAATATGAGTTTGTATGTGGTCTGCAAGACACAAAGGGTCTGATACTCAGATAATTTTACACAAAGTATTAATACCCATAACTAGCAGTGGCTAATCAGTTTCTATCAATGGTCACCGATCTGGAATCACTTGGTGAAAAAAGAATTGGAACACAACAGGATGACTTATTTCACCATCAAAAAAAGCATGTATAGAAGAAGAACCACACGGTGCGTTTACAGCTGCTTTTGAACATTGGAAACCAAAATCTGTTCCTTAAAATAGGGACCATAATCTAGTTTTTAAAGAGAATTATGTCTCTAAAGATCACTTATGTGATCTTAAAACTGAATACAGTTATAAAAGGATGAAGCAGTTGGATTTTGATTACAAGCCACTAGCAGTAAAACTGATTTGTCAATTTTTTAAATACACTGTCATTGAAGGATTCGGTTAATAGCCATTTTTTCAACTAAGTACACGTTATTACATTTCCATGCTTATTCTTATCATAAACCCACATGGATTTTCCAAAATGTGTGTTGTGCTCAACTAGATACTTAGACCAGAAAGCCATTAAAAAAATTTCTCAGGAGCAAAAATTAATCACTAATAATGTGTCTTTATTCTTTGTGAGAAACTTTTATTTTCCCCACAAGGTCAGTAATTATTTTCCACTTTTTCTGAAAGTTGATAATGCCTTAGAGGTTAGAATTTGAATTCAAAAACCTCCACAAAAACAAACAAACAAACAAAACTCCAAACAAAAAACCTCAAAGCAATCCCCCTCCCCTCAAAAAATCCCCATCCAAGAAAATAATAAACCAACCAGAAATCATAGACTGAAATAAGCCTTGGAAACTGCACTGTAGTACATTTAAATCTGGAATATAAATTGATTGGTTGTAGGCCCAAAAGAAAGAATTTGTCTTGTGGACAACTCTTAACATAAGACACTATTATGAGCATGGTTCTGTTGCAACGAAGGATGCATCAGTGAATATGAAAAAAAAAAAGAAAGTAAATGGAATACCATGCAGAAAACAGAACCAAATATTTACTAATAGTTTCAAGATGGCTGTTTCTGCTAGCAGTTTTCTGCTGTTGCAGTTTTTCTTTCTCTGATAATATTAATTCTAAACCTGATTTTACATCATTTAAGGAAGATTTGCAGCTGTTAATATTTTTCCCATTTACAAAAATCAAGACGGATTAGAAACACAACAATGTGAGATATATTTGCATACTCTGAATGTTTGTAGGTATTTTTTTCTTTAAAAAGAATGTTAAATATTCTGAGCATATGTGACACGCAAAAAAAGAGCAGTTCATATGTCATTTTTACATAAATATCATACCTGTCAGTAGGTAAGGAAATATGTATTACGAATCAAATTCTTAACAACAATAAAGTACTGTATATTTTTAGAAAGTAATTTGGTCTTTCAAGAGTTAAAAAATCAAGAACACACTTTTGGTCATTTTCCATGAAAATAAAATTCCTTCATGATAATCACACAGAAAAAAAATGATTTATAGTTAACATAAACGGCTAACACAGAGTATCAGATACCACAGTATGACAGAATTTGCCACTGACTTTGTAATGATGACTAGCCTAAATACAGACTAGCAGTTATTTTCTCTTTACTTGTAGACAGAAGATAGCTACACTATACAGGAGATACATTTTTATGGGGAAAGGTTATGAAAATTTCATGGCAGTGAATATACAGCAACAGAATAACTCACTTAAAATCTGCTCTTTAAAATTCAACATTTGAGAAAGTAAATTTACACCTGAACACTCACTATCAGGATATCTACAGCAGAGCAGGGTTTGTTACGCATAATTCAACAGCATTAAAACATACACTCTCTCCTGTCCAGTGCTTTTTTTCCTCTTTGACTTTCCTATTCAAGCTAAATTTTCTTCTTTTTCTGTTCTAATGCTTTACCAGAAACAGTGACAACGGCACATAGAGGCTAAAACTTTTTTTTTCCCTCCACCCTTTCTTTAAATCTTGTACATGAAGCCTTCAATTACTGCCTGCTGAAGCAGACAGAATCCTATTAGTAAGGAAGACAATCAGAAGATGCAATACCCTGCCCTAGCTGTAGAAAAATAATTAGTCCAAAGCTGACAAATGTGTAATCAAGTTATGCAATGAATATATTCAAAGCGGAAAAAAATACTGCTGTGAATTAGTCTTCAATTTGTACATATAAAAATGAGTAACTATCAAGTACCTTCCAGTGTGTCAACTGGACAACAAAGATATTTACATTTATAGTTTCAGTACTCTGAATCTTTCTCTTGCTCGGCTATGTAAAGGTTTGACTTAATAACATTTATCTAAAAATTGGCTAAATTACTAATTACTTGTATTCATTCCCTGAGTAAGTCTTAAAACACGGAAAATAAGTGTTTGGGTATTAGTTCTGACATGGGGATACAGTAAGCTTAATAGTAAAACTTAAACAGAAATACATTCACCAAAAGAAGGATCCTAATCCTAATCTGGTGATTTTAACATTGGTTATTAATAATAAAATTTGATTAATATTTACCTTAAAAATCATATTATGATAATTTGATATTTTCTTTTTTGCACTACATTTCATGCTATTTTAACATTATCTTTGAATAAATTGTTCAAAATACCTAATTCATTATCATCATGTACTTATTTCCAACATTATTTATTTTTTGGGTGTAATAAAATAATAAAATTGTAAAATAAATTGCAATCAAATCCATACTCTATTTTTACCATGTTTATTTCTATTGCCAAAATAGATTTTGAGTCTGTTCTCAGTTGCCACTAAGCAGTTGCACTGTACCTCAACAAAAAGGCAGAAATAAAAGTGAGTCATCTGATCTTACTGTCCCATATAGAGCACTACTCCACATGTTCAAAAAGATGCTGCATGAACTTTTTATCATCCTCCAAATTTACCTTTAGTTAAAACATTTCAGCATTTTTTATATGCCACTATTTATATCTCCTCCACAAAATCTGTGAGATAAAAGCTTCAATCAAAAGATTTGGTCCTCACACCTACAGTATTCTAATTGTAATACTCAATTTATTTTGTTTTCTCATATAGGCTATTTTTTTTCTTATAGAATTGGGCATTTAATATAAGTGTTTGAGAATTACATACAGTCCATTTTGAAAACAGGCTATAAATTTTAATTTGCAGAAAAATTATTAAATTCCAAGAAAGTAGATTACCTTATAGAAATATATTAAAAGATTAAACATACTCAAAGATCTTTACAATCAAAGATATTCTTCTGCTCAGTTAGTTTTTTAAATGTTAAACGTTTTCTGTTTAAATAACTAGCTCAAAAGGTTCCTGTTTGTTTTTCAAAGAAAATGCTGCACATATTTATCACTTTACAACATTCAGATACAAAAGCAGTGCTGTCCTCTAGTGGACAGCAAATAAGCCCGGATAGAACAACCTGTTTTGATTAACCTCATATCTGACATGACTCACTCATATACTTTTAATGTAAAGCCCAAATTTAATTTCTTCAAGTTATTCTTAAATTTTGCAATTCTCATGCAAGCTCTTTAAACACAATAATAGAGCTACAATGTTAAAGGCATTAAAATGATTTTGTGTGAATGCATTCTCTTGATCAAGTACTTTGTACCAGTTAACCAAAATCTTCGTATGATGATAATGCATAAAAACTGTATTAGTGTATATAGTAACTGTATTTTTTTAGCAGAGAGAAAATTTTAAGGTTCTGGAACATTAGGATTTGACTAAGAAATTAAGGAGTAATTATAATAGGAATAGTAATAGTAGGAACTACTGAATGAGTACTTTCATATTTATAAAATTTGGTTTTCACTTTCTCTGGGACTAAAAATATTAGCCTAAGAATAATGACTAATTAGAAAGACTTAGTTTTGGGTTTCAAAATAAATATAAATGGTTAGTCTTAGCTGGTTTGTTTTTTGTGCTTTGTTTGTTTGTTTGTTTTTTAATTTTATTTTTTATTTGTCTGTTTTTGTGGCTTTTGTTGTTCAGCTGGTTTTATGTTTGGTGGTTTTCTGATTTTTTTGTTTGTTTGTTTGTTTGTGGTTTTTTTTTTGTTTTTTGGTTTTTGGTTTTTTTTTAAGCTAGAATTACTTCTATCATAAATGAAGAAAACATTAAAAGTTTACAACTTTTGGCTAAAATGAAGGCTGAAATACTGTGGACATGAATATACTATTCCACTTAAAATTCTGTCTCCTACAGGTAAACACTACCAGAGAAACTGTTTTGCCTAGAGTATTTAGCTCTCTAATTAATTCCTACTTGAGAAATCAGGAAGCAAAATCAAGGCTGCATGTCTATTACAAGTTTATTTACTCAGCTACCCACTGCAGCTCTCTAGAAGAGCAGAAAAAGAAGACCTGAACCCCATAGCTAAGGATCCACAGAAGCAGAACAGTCCACGTAAATGCATCAAAGGAGCTACTGTCAGAGGTACACTTCACTTCATTTGAGCTCTCCAACAGGCTAACTGCTTAGTAAAAAACCTTTGAAAAGGTGTGTGTGCACAGAGCAGAAAAGGCCTTTAAAAAAAGGCTTTGTGGATTACAGACCTGTTTGTCAGGTGCCGAGAACATATTTTTGGATTCAAGTGGAATAACTATAAACAATTTATATTTCTCAGAAATTTATACATGGTGTTTATCCTCAACAGATGAGTATTTTCCTTTCCAGCTGACATGCTGGAAGCAGATGCAATCGTTACTTAAGTTAAGCTCATGGGGTCTGATCACCAACTTTCTGCCTGAAATATAACATACACAGAGAAATTTTACAGATGAACCCCTTTAAATGGGGTTTTGTTCAATACAAATGTACGTACATACATGCACATACATACACCTTTTCTCCCCACATTAAATACAGCTGGATTAAAAAGATGTGGGAAGGATAACTGATTACTAAGCATGACATTCTCTCATAATCAAAATTGTCTGTAAACAAAACCTTCTTTCCTTTGAGAATCAGTCTGCCAATATACTATAAATGGGACATGACAGGTTGCAAAATGATAAAAAGGGGTGAATACAACCAGACTGTCAGGCTGATGCATGGGGTGGGAAATAAAGGCTAGTGAAACACAAGTATTGATCCTTGGATTTCTGCGTTTTCTGTATTTTAAGCATTTTATGCAAGTTTCTGCATTTGGTCTAGTTGCCTTCATCCATTGCACTGTGTTTTCTGTCGTATTACATGATTTACACAGTGTATTTCTGATTTTGCTAAAGGATTGCAATACAAGCCTCCAGAAGGCAGGTGGAAGATGTTTTACATCTTATTCAATAATTGCTTATTCATAAAATCAGATGGATCATGGGTACATTAAGCAATGGCATATTACATACAGCAAGCTCTGAACAAACTGGTATATCTATGTGGTTCAGTCAAGTGACCTTAAAAATGTAGGTCTCAGAAGGCGCAGAGTCACTGCATGCAATGCTGTACTTCAGCTACTTAGACCTGCCCCAGACACAAGCAGAAGTGCTGTTCTGTGCTTCTTGTTTAAAACCTAGCTTGTTTGCCGCTAATTCAGGTGTCTACTATGACAACGCACTAAGAGATGAGAATACCCACTCTGCAAGTTCTGGTGATGTCTGGAAATCACTATTATTATCACCACTTTCATGACTGTAATGGAGAAGGGTATTAAAATCACTATTTTAAAGTGTGAAATGGCTGTTCTGAAGAAGCTTAAAGCTTCAGTGTTGAAAGAGATTTGATTTTCTCCAAAATCTCAGATTGTCCCCTACTGGGTTGTTGAAATGAGAGATTTGACCATGTCAAATTAGAGGACTGAAATTAATGCTATTGTGTGTCTCAGAGTGCTGGTCAATGGTTATGGCCATCCTGTAGATGAACTGTAGAATAGAGACGTATATGACTCCATGCTCACTTTGTAACCCAACTGCTTTCTGTTTGCAATTGTGGATTACTTCCAAAATAGAACAGCAGCAACACACTAGTTCAATGGACTATTAAACGAGTTGAAGTTGACTGAAATCCATTCTTCATATCTACCCCGATGGTTTCAAACTTTTATCCCACTGACTGATTGGGCAACGTACAAGCACTCTTCAAGGATGAAAAAAGCAGAAGAGGTGCTCTACCTTGCATCATTTTGTACAGCTACAGTTATTGAGGGAAATATTCTAGAGTACAATGCATACCATTTAAGAAATGCTTTGGAAAGTGGAAGGTAGAGAGGTAGACAGTTGAAGACCGCCTGATTCTCCAGCCCATTACACATTATATTCTGACATGAATGGAAGTACGAAAGTATAAAACAAAACGAAAGAGTGAAGAAGCAAATCCAGTTTGTGATCACAGCTCTGAATGGACTTTTCTGCCATATGCTACTGCCAACACATTAAAAGGCTTTGGCACCATATTTTGTATATAGTGGAAAGAAATGCTTTCTATGTGTATTTCCACTAGTTTTTTTCCTTAAGCAAATTTAGCCTGAAACACTTCTTCTTCACACATAGAGCCTTATGTAATAGTAGGCAATATTTTGACACTTTCTAGAGGATCATAAGAGCATTCAAGTCGTTCCAAGATTAAAGTTTTCAACTAGCCTTTTCATTCTATCACCACCTGTTGTCTTTTGCTATATTCAAAGTGAAGCAAATGAAGACTACCTATCCTTGTAGGAGGTTACGGAGCCGAAAATAAATATAGGAGGAAGAGACCTGAGGGACTTTAATACTATTCATCTAATAATAAGAAGAATAAGCAACACATCCTGAAAGTAACACTGGCATAAAGGGTAAATAAGGCTTCTGTTGGTTAAATAGAATATGACTGAAAATCTTGAGTTGAATAGCGTCTTCATCTCATCACATTTTGAAATAGAAGAGTCCAGAATATTTTTTTAATATATAAAGCAACCAGTGTTATTGCCCAAGTAGAGACAAGGAGATCAAGTGATAGTCTACAGAAGAATCAACTTGGAGGGAATAAATGTCTTCATGTATCCTCCTATCTTGAAGACGGAAAAACTCCTGGTGGCTTTTCTCCACTGACAACAAACAGCAGATATACTTCAACTGAAAAGCACTTGGTCCCTAAACGCAGTTATTCAGAGCGATTTAATGCCCTGCAAGAACAAGTACTTTTCTTTCAGTGTCTTTATCTTCAGATATTCAAATGGTGCCCTCAAATGTGGCCTGCACCAAAAGACAAAAGCTTGGTGCCTTAGCTCCTTTTGAAATCACTTTATCAACATCAATGCTCCTCAGAACATTGAAAGAGCTTTGTATATTCCAACAATTACCCTAATCACTCTTGTGAAAAAATATTTTAAGAAAAATCATACACTTTTTTTCTGAAGTTTTCGTATTTAAGGAGAAATATTTCCTATTCAAGAAAATTTTTCTTTTGAAATGCATTTCACATGCTTGCTTTTCGTAGAAGCCTTTCAAAATCAAAATAATGTTACCACTTGACAACAAAAGCAAGAGAGATCAATACATAAACTAGTAAAATTCTATTAAGAACATGAGACCACACTGCATGTAGTCTTCCAAGGTCCAGTAATCTAATACCTTGTATAAACTCAATGGAAGAGCAGGTAGCTATATGTAAGGAATCAAGCGGTACAGCAAAATTTATTTTGCAAATATATGAATATTAACCTGCAACTTTGTGCTCTGATATATATACTGGCTATTGTGTTCAAAACTTTTGCACATATCACTTCAAGTAAAACAGGTCAGAAAAAAGACTTTAAAGTATTATCAACTGATTACCTGGTGTTTTGTTCTACACTCACTTGACAGTTAAATTATTACATTGCAAGTAAGTATGAAACTTCAGTAGCCAAACAGTAAAGAGAGAAAAAAAATGCATGTAAGAAGGTATTACCATACTGTGATTTGGTCTGATACACAGCTAATGTATTTGACATGTTTACACTTATTTCATTTTTGTTTGGTGACTGCATGCTACTCTGTTGATGTTTGTTTCAAGTATTTACTTTCAAATCTTCATTATATTTAAGTGTTTTTACTTGGTGCAAAAATAAAATCCTAATACGGCTATTAATTTAAGGAGCAGTAATTGGGTTCCACCAGCATGACAACATCTTCATCATGAATGTGAACATGTTTAGACTGAAAAAAACACCAAGAAACGCACACCTGTTCATATCCATTAGATACTCTGGCACTTGTATTAAACTGTACCATTTCATTTTGAATGAGTGTATTGCATTACCAGGCAATAAAAATTTCTTGGCATTAGCCATCATTAAGTAGTAATACTCAAGTTGGGGATGATCAACTAAAAGGTTAATATAATTTATGCTGCACAGTGCAGAATGTCAGTTTAAAAACAGTACTTTTTCTGTGTAAAAGTATGTACTAAGCACTTCCAAGAAGTGAACTGAAGTAGTCCTCACAGAACAGCATGATGAGCTAAAACAAGTTCTTGCACAGAATTTTTTTCTCCAAATACGACTTGCAATAGAACAAACAAGACAAATGAAAATACTATAGAAAAATTAAAAAATCCACTTTCAACATTATTTTATTGAATCTCTAACTGTTTTGTCATGATAAAAGGTGACTGTTTATTTTATTATCCTGAAATGGAATATGTGTCACATAAATAAAACATGTCACAGTTCTTGCACTCATGATACTTATGCCAGAAGTGACTCCATTTCTGTTTACTCTCATGGCATAGTTCAGGTAATCCAAACATATGTATATTTTAGATACATAGAGGAAAAAACATTTCAGTCCTTTGTTTCAGTGTTTTGAAAGGATTCATTATCTAATTTTATCTCAAATATTCATTCATCAGTATCTAGGATTTACTTTAATGATAAAGTATTACTATTTAAGAGATGAACAGGTTCATTACAGTATCAATTAGGTAATGTTCCTTTTTTCTGTTCTCAGTAAAATCTAGGTGCAATTATGATTACAGTAGCTGTGAACTCCAGTTACTTATGGTGAAACAAATGAAGGGCTATTTTCTAAATGCTTGTCATTGCTGGTCATTTCTTGTAGGCCATTTATATTGTAATAAATTAATTTTTTTGGTCTAATGGACATTATAGATGCAGAGTATTCTATAACCGCTGTGGTAGACTGAATACATTCTATTTTTAATATAAAAAAAAACCCAAAGAAGATTTCAGGATGCTCCAAAGCACTCTGAGTACTTCAGCTGGACCAGAACATGCCTTTAACCACTATCTCTGAAGGAGTGTACCCGACAGAAATGTATCTTCAATTTATTTACTGTTGGTTATAGTCTCTATTGTAGAAAACCTCCTTTAAAAGAAACCAAAAGAGCAAAAGAAAACAAGATCAAATTAGAAACTTATCTACAATCAGGAAACCTGTGGCTGAGCTAGGGACTAAGCTATTATTTTAGGGAGCCTTTCTGAGACTCAGCCAACAAAACAATCCATCCTTATGTGATGTCTCATGTGACAGATCGGGTAAAGATGGAGAACACCTTTATACTGCAGACACTTCAGTCTCTCTTGATTGACACTCTCACCTAGTCTTTGAATTGATGTTGAGAACGCAGGCTATATAGACAGATCCCTCAGGGATGCAACAAATGAGGACTCCTTCATGGAGGAGCAGGTGTCAATAGTGACAATCATTTCAGTGCAATCGCACTAGCTGTACCATGTTTTTATGGTGAAACAGGATTTTATCATTGACCGTATCAAATACATAGGAAAATCCAGCTGGGTTAATGTTAATGCAATGCAATAAAAATGCCCAGCAATGCAAAAGAGACTAAATCCAACAAGGAGAAATATCAGGTTATTAGTCTTGTGTAGGCTACAGGATTCTCACCATTCCAAACATCCATCTCAGTCAACAAAATTTCAAAGAAAAACATTGTTCTTTGCTTTAAAAGAAGATACTTTGCTCTTATTGAAATAGCAAAATTCAGGGGCTACAGAGATAATTCACACTGTCGAACAGTTTTAGTAGATGCTAAGAGAGATACATTTGTTTTCTAAGACCAGGTTAACAGCTTCCAGTTAGATCTGGCTGTTGTAATATGTGTCTACTCAGTTTTCCACGCATGGCAATTTTCCTGTTTGTTCCTGTAAGAAGCCATACCAATTCACAGGACTAAATATTTTGAGTCAATCACATTAAAAGCTGTCATTAACCAACAATCGTATCAATTCCACTGACGTTCTGTATCACAGCTCTTGGATGAAACGGATTCATCTACAACTAACAACTTGAATTTTGACAGGGCCAATGGCTTTCTTGGCTGGTAACTCGCTTTGCTTGCATATATATCGGAAGGTCAAAAAATAATGTAGGAAAAACAAGCTGTTTTTCGCAGATGATATATCCGGAGCAGGCTCATCTCAAAGATGATATACCTATTTACTATCAGAAACAAAAATAAAAATTACAATATAAAAAAAAAAAGCTCTTGAAAGTACTGTGCTTTAAAAGGCTACCTTTTCCTTTTGAAACAAAACCAGGAAAGAACAATTTCCCCTAACTGTGTATATTGAAGTCTAGACATTTGATTGTTCTATATCCACTCAAATTAAGGGGCTGCAGAGTACTTAGGCTCAAGTTAATATCTGCTTAGGATTATATATTACAGTATAACTGGGTACCTTCTCTGTTAAAGGTGCAGATAATAAAATTTTCCCTAATATAATCAAATATTGATTAATTTGGAACTAACATTCATATTAAAAGATGTTGCTACTTTGAATAACATGTAATCTTACCTGTGTATGTTATCTTGACCAGAAGAGACTACACCCAGATTTGCTGCTTTCATTACCCTCTCAATTATTACAAGTCTAGTAGAGTTCTGTGGAGCAACAGCTATTGTAGCAGATGTCTCATTCATTCCTGTCAGCATTCCTGAAAAATTAAGTATTTAATTACAGATACTTTAAGATTTACTTGCTTATTAAGCATAAAACCAAAATAAGAGACATCTAAACAAAAACCATATTTGCATTAAAAGTTAAATCATTTACTGAGAAAACAATTTAACAATTTTATAAGAACTCACATCATTAGTTTAATGTATTACTTGCAATAGCCCATTATTAGAAACAAACTACTAATAACTGGTAATCATATATGTGATGCTACTGCAACTGTGAAACAAAGGTAGTTCCTCTTCTTGAAAAGCTTAACTTAAAAGAACAGTGTAAGCATAGAAATTAAATATTGCGTAAGACTGATTTGGAAAAGTTCAGCTTAAGTAAGACCATACACAAAGACACCTTCTGATCTTTCAATCATAAAACCATTGCATTTAATTTATCCAGTTGCTAAAAATTATATTGAAATTCAGATAGTAGTAATTGGTTCAATTTAGTTCTTTAAGGTTAAGTCATCACATTAGAAACTGGGAAATTCAATTAGTATCCAGCTCTCAAAAATGTCATGATAAACTATTTGAGTTAAATAATTTGAATATCATTACAAAATGGAATAGAAATGTTAAGATTATATCCAAACATATGACAAAGAAAAAGTAAAGAAAGATACGTAATTCAAGGACATTTTAACAAAACCCTCACTTTTCCGTTCTATCAATATCCATTGTTTAGAAGAACGATTTGCTGGATGCTCACGTTGATTAAAACACAACAGTAAGTACAATTTAACACTATGTGTGCCTTTTTACAGTATGTTCAGAAGCTGAAAATGCAGACAAAGGAGCACAGTACTTCAGGCAGAAACATGAAGCATCTGAAATCCACAACATTAACAATGAAAACAACGAGAAAGTCTCAAAAGGCCATAATGTTTTAGGGCTGGACACACAGTTCTAACCCAGAGCAAATAGTACCAAGATGCTTAATAGAGCAATTAAAACAATAAATCCTACATTTTAATGCCCCTGAATGTGAGGCTGTCACAAAATAAGAAATACCAAAGTAAAAATGGAACAGCTCAAAAGTAAACAACAGGATATTTCTGAAGAGAACAAAAATAAGCATGCAACTTCTGTAATGATCAGATTTATCAAGGGAACAGAACATTCTGTTTTGAATTGTTTAACTATTAGGCAAAAGCTTTAAAAACTACATATGCAGACTAAAGCTGCTTTTAAACAGAGCACAGGGACTGACATAACACTGCTGAGAGATGTGTGTACTTATTTAGGATTTAAACCTTCTCCATTAAGCTCTATTGAAGAGCAAATGCTGAATAAATGAATGCAACTATGTTTATGTTAAAAGCCTGTTTCCCGCAGCACGTAATTAAAGGAAATGTTGTACAAAGCCAGTACTTTTGTCAAGCTCCTGTAAATGGAAAGATGGATAGCACTCAGAGAAGTGAATGCATTGCTTCATATTTAACCTTAACACTCTTGTCATTAATGGTTTGTCTAACTTGTTCTATAAAAGACAAGGTACTGCTCCATTGAAGTAAAATTAAAAAAATCAACTAAACCATGCTTTTCAGAACAGAAGATTCATTATCGTTGACTAATGTATTGGCATAAAGCAAAGTAACATCCTATCAAGTAAGGCACACATTCAATCTGCTTTTTCACCCCCCTTTATTTTTAACTCATGCTGTTTTATTGTTATAGGCAATTTGTACCACTCAGCATGACAGTGTAAACTGAATCAAGATTAATTTACATGCAAAAGAACACTTAGGAGAGCAGCGTGGTAAGCAAATGTATTGTCTCGATTGCTGAGGTGGAAAAGAACCTGGAAAAAAAAAGGGTGCTCTAATTAAGGAGCATCAAATATGATTGCTTGGGGTAGTCAATGGCCAGAAAATAGTAAATGTCCAGCCATTTAAAGAATTAGCATCTTGTTTATTAAGAAAACAAGTTGTATA
The DNA here is from genome assembly GCF_009829145.1 of Chiroxiphia lanceolata. NCBI lineage: Eukaryota > Metazoa > Chordata > Aves > Passeriformes > Pipridae > Chiroxiphia > Chiroxiphia lanceolata. Next base: position 21,068,992 of record NC_045671.1, on the reverse strand, counting down.
TATCTAATTTTAATAAAATTACATAAACTATCTGTTTACATAACCAAAATTGGGGTTTGTTGGGTTTTTTTTTTTTTTTTTTTTTTTTTTTTTTTTTTTTTTTTTTTGTTTTGTTTTGTTTTTTAATGTGATTCAGGTATACACTCCTAAAAAAAAGGTGACAAAATTATTTCAAACCATGTCTTTTGGCAAAAAAAATCTTAATACTTAAATCAGTTTTAACTGCCTATTTAAAAAGCACCTTCATAAAAATTCTGATTAATATCCAGCTAAAACAATAACATGACACCTTTAATATTGCTTGAAACAAGAGGATCTAAGAAAATTCTAGTCAGACCACAAAGCAGCACTTAGTCTGGGTTAACTACCTGATACAATGAAATAACTGTACATATTTTAAATAATAAATGGAGATTAATAGGAAAAATTACAGTGATAGGTAACAAGGAATATTAGCTACCAGACCAGTCCTACTCTGAACTAAGAGTTCCCAACAGTACGTTTCACTCATGCAGAATTTTTTCTACAGAAACTTGGCTTTTCATGGGGATGTGATATAAAAGAAGTATAAAATCCTGAGGCCTGAAGGATCAGTAAAAAGATTTAAGCAGGAAGGCAAAGAGTGTTTGGCAACACCATTTTTACCCACTCATTCCAAATTGTCAGTCACAATGACAACCACTAACTCAGCTGCTGCTCAGGGGAATTACCTCACCAGAGGATTCCCCAGCTCCGGAGGAAAGGAAAGGGAAGGCAGTGTAGCAAGGCTAAGCATATCCCGCACAGCATGTGGATAAAAATGGCTTTTGAGGTTCTGCTGCTATCACTAGACAACCTTCACAGCAATGAATATTCAATAACCCGTCTGTTCCCTTCTCCTTATGCCATCAGAAAGAAAATGGACATATACAAATGTAACAGACAATGCAAAACAGCAGAGTGTAATTGAGTAAAGATGTGTAGCAATGAATTGTCTTCTACACAGTAGTATAATACCAGCTATTTCCGCTTTAGCATTCTTATTAGGTTACACATGCAATTTAGATGTAAAAATCCTTAAAACCCATACATATTCTCATTCTTCCCAATGTTATCTTACATTTCTAATATTCTCCTCACTCATTCACTATTTTTTACCTATTTGTTTTGGTTGCAAATAAAATAAGGCACCTCCAGCTACAGGACTTGAAACATCTTATGTCCAAAACCAAACAAAAAAAAAAAGGGAAAAGAAAAAGCATGAAAAGTGAAAAACAAGTTCTATAAATCGAATTCATTAGGAGAATACAGGCAAATTGAAATTATACACAAAATAGAATAACATATACCAACTTCTAAATTGCCCTGCATTTATTACTGTAATTTGGATTTTTCATTTACAAGAACACAAAGTAATTCTTCCCAAATCCTAGAAGTTCTTAGATCCTTGTAATACATACTTATGCAAAATGTAGAATTGAGACCTCTATTACCAAGAATATTCTGATACAGATGATACGTATAAGAAAAAAGATGCAACAGAAAAGGTTTTTAAACCTGTGGTAAACTTGCCAGCCTGCAAAGTCCTGCATCAAAGAATGAATTCAGGAAGACAGGGCGAGCAATATAGAAATGCCAAGAGACCTTCATGGATTTACAAATACTTCATATAAACAAATTTTCAAATAGCTTTATTCAGAGTAGCCTTTCTGCTCTATTAAACATAGCAAACAGCTGCCAGATTTATTCAGACAAATAATCAACAACCATAGAAGTAAAATGGCAGAAGAAAAAGGAATTTTGGCAACAACTCCACAGAGGACCACAGCTATTCTCCAAGTACACTTCTTCTATGTGCTCATGGTTCTGTATGGCTAGTCAGGAGGAAAAAAAGCTCTCAGTCACAGTAAAGCATACAAAAACTCTATCAAAATATCACAAAGCAAGCAAATATAAAAAAAAGAGGGGGAAGAAGCACAGTAACCTGCCTTCTTTTCACTACAACTTCAGCTGCAATTTTTAGAAGCGAACAGTTAAAAATAAATGTGCCACAGCCTCGTTCAATCACTCACCTTCATTTGCTGAGCAGGTATAAAGCAGAGAGGCAGGCTTTAGCCAGCAAAGGGTAAGAACAGCAAATAAGCATCAATTGGTTATGAAAACAAAGCACAATCCTAACTTTTCGCTGCAGCCATAAGCTTAACTGTAAATCATCCAGGCAATATTTAAACTACTTTCTTAATAACTCAAAAATACAAAAGCAAGAAATGCTCAACAGCAATAACTAATAATTCATAACATTACTCATAGGTGTTCTTGACTGCTTGATGGATATACTGAGTTTCTGAGCCTTACACAGCAATGAGATAGGATCCCATGGGTATATTCTCATCTCAGTGTGAAGAGATTTACACATGTAAATCCCCATACATTGAGATAGATGAGTAAACACTACTACATTTAAATGCATCCAAAATGTAACCATTTATACTTTAAAATATCCAAGAATCATATCCATATTAAGGGTAGCAGTACTGACTATTCCATTTAACATATGGTCAAACCTAAGCACAATTTTCTCTAATTATTTTGCATAAAATAGTCAAGTCACTAAAAGCTGTTAAGGAGGTTTTTGTTTGGACTAGCATCAGAAACTTACATTCTTTAAAGACACAATATCAGAAGAATGCAGAAGTATAAAAACCATGTCACCTTTCCAAAATAGTATTCCAACAAGAATATTTTTTTAATATGAAGCGTTTGAAAGTGAATATATTAAAATAATCTTCAAAGTACCTGAGGAACAGGTACGCTAGTAGTATTTAAAATCAGCCTTGGAATAAAGACTAGTAAAAATGGACACAATATCAACATATATTTGGGTTATTTCCTTGAGCTGGTATTCCAATTTTCTGCTTTACTGTTGGTAGGAAAGACATTCACATTTCATGATAGGAAGCCAAAACATTTTCAGCCAGAAGACTGTTTCAGGGTAAAGGGTGGGCTTTGTGCTTTTAAAGGCCCACTGAAAAGTTGTCAATTTCATTGCACATTCTTTTTAAGATATTTTTAAACTGCTTATTAGTATAAGAGTGACTAATACAACCACCTACAACTGGAAGCACTTGCTGTACGCTTGGAAACTGAAAGGCATACAGCCCTCTTCCCAAACATATTTAGTGAGGCTGCTGAAATATTGCTCACCTTGCTCCTTCTTAAAGTCTTTCTCTGACATAGTGACAGGCAAGAGTAGTTCTCCAACAGGGGGTTGAATGCTAACATTGAAATGATCATCCTTTGTGCTAGGAAAAGAGAAATTACACAGAATCAACCAAGTGCTACAACATAGATTGATATATACATATCAGCTCCAAATTTTCTATGGAATCTTTAAAAAGTGTAAGAACTACCTGAATGATTCCTACTTCATTAATCTGAAAGCCTTCTACCTTCTTACATTAGTAAAGGTGATCCATTTTCTCCAGTACAAATGTAGTATTAATACAGTATGCATGGCCTTGCATTTCTGAAAATATTTCTTACTCATAAAATAATATTTCTTACTCATATCAATGTTTAGGTGTAATCTACAAGGCATCCCACTCAAACTGAATGCTTGCAAAGGACAAATTATTATTCCTTTTTTTTCAAATTGTAGAAGAACTGTTATTCACACATCCTGTCATCAGTAACAGCTGTCCCAGAAACAGGCCTGAACATAGGAAAGGTATTTCAGACCAAAGAATGATTATTGTCTGAAAAAACCACAAACATGACAAACAATAAATATGGTAGTAAAAAAGAAATATCTTTGATAACTTCAATTTTGTATATTTAAACAAAACCGCACAGCATACTGGCTGATACAAATGCACACCGGAAAATTGCAGAACTTGTGGCTGCTTTCTTAATGGCAGAGTTAAAAAGTAGCATCACTAGAAGCATACTACTATCAAATGCTATAGATTCCTCCTTAAGAAATAAATATCATATCATGAACTTTCTCTCCCTATCCATTCACTTCTCTAAGCTTCCTACTATTTTGTTGTAGATTTCCTCAAGGCTACAGAAACTCAAGATACATTCACTCTGCTATGTTTCATTGCTACCTATTACTATAAGAGATTTGCCCAGCAATTCAGGATCAGTACATGCAGTCAGATTCTTTGTTAATGTTTTGAGGTCTGAGAAATTTTTAGAAAAGAACACTTTTTTTTAACTGATGTACCAAACAGTCAATACATATTGATTGCTGATATGGCTCAGATATCTTATTTAAATATAGCAATATAATTGTTAGAATGGAAAATATGTTTCATCAATTAACATCCATAGTATTTAAACTACCTAAAACCCATGTTATTCATTTTTTATAACTCTGCAACTTCAAAATTCTGAAACAAGATAGACTGATGAAAAAAGATTAATAACATAGAAAACATACTTGTCTCCCTCCTAGAGATGTAAGATAAGCCACCCGAAAACAGAAAAGCATTTTACAGCCCTATTACTCAAAATTCTAATACCTACCATAATTACTCATTTTCAAAAGTAAATGCTTAGGACCTAGTACTACCTTACTTTCTAGCTTCTGATGTGTTATAATCATGCTTATGGATGCAATCTCAAGTATGGGTTATTCAAAAAAAACCCAGCATTGACGCTTTTTTCACAACTGATATTTAGTAAACATACAGGGAAACAATCCCTTCAAACCTGGCTAGTATTTCCCTTACAAAGAATCATTTATGAAATGCTGCTTTTAAAAGCAAAAAAATTATCTTTTTTTCCACCCTATATTACTTTAAATACCATCCATCTCTAAAGTAATTTTTATAATGAAACACCAGGAACTGTTTGATTGGCTGGCCTGGTTAAGTGCACTGTAAAATAAGAAAGAAGTATTTATTTTTTTAATTTTTACTTTGAAAAGTGATTAAGAACTCAATCAGCTTAAGAGCTGATAGAAGGGTCTTTAATCAGCTGCCTCACTAATTTTTTGCTGTTTATATTACTACTTGGACTACAAGCCTAACACTTCTGGTAATACTTTCATTGGCACTGTTCAACTGATCATACAGCCAATGTTATGTTTCATATTCAAGCAAGATGTGTGCTACATAATTCAGCAGGAAACAGCTACACTGTCTTGTGTACAATGATTCATATCTTTCATTGACTGGACATGCCACTTGTACATAAACTTGACTTATCAATTATTAGATTGCTTTAAAATGCTTATAATATTTTCACAATAAGAAAGAATAAAAGCATGAGCATAGCTTGGGTTTTATAGGTCTGTAACTGCTCAAGAGGACCACTTGACACCTCTGCTGTTAACAAACATTCCACTTCCCTTTTCTCTAGTGAATAAATAGCTAGTATATATTTTTTGATAAACCATGAACTCTTCATAGCCTACAAACAGAAATTCCAATTGCTTAGTGTTCTTCAAACCACTTCGTTCTTAATTTCACTTCAGTCAGCATCTGGTTTACTTTGTATTACTTTAATTCTAATGTACTTCGTAAATTTCTTTTTCAGCTAGAGAAAATCATTTTTCCTTACAGATTCTCTTTATCAGACATTTCACAGGCTAAATATACAGCTTTTTTTTTATTGATCTACATCTCTTTTATTACATCTTTATATATCAGAGAGCTCATAATATCTAATTTTACAAAAGTAATTCATAATTCTATAGAACCACAGATAATTCAGAAAGGCCATTAAGAAATCACCTGGTCCTACCTCCTGCTCAAGCCAGAGCCATCTTAGTTCACACTGTTCAGGGCCTTGTCTATTTGAACTCTGAGTATCTCCAAAGATGGAGATTTCATCACACATCTAATGGACAAGTAGGGGCCCTCTGGTGGTCTAGTGGTTAGGATGCGGCGCTTTCACCGCCGCGGCCCGGGTTCGATTCCCGGTCAGAGAAAAAGTCCCCCGGGCAGATGGAGCTCGTCAGCCCTGTAAGGCCATCCATCTAAGAGAAGGTCACTCTATACAAACCTATGTCCTGAGGACCTCACTGCCACCGTCCGAGCTTGCTCGGCCCCGGCAGATGAACCTCAGGATTAAAGGGTGGGCTCAGCTCAGCACACACTGTGTCTCACCTAAAAAATCCACTGCGCAGGCTCGAAGGGTAAAGACCCTTCCCAAATCTTCGTTCGCGAAGACTGGCCATACATACATAATGGACAAGTTTAATAATAATACTGAGTTTTGCAGTACAACTACTTAATTTCCTGCAATACCAAGAAAACTAAATTCTAGTGTATTTAACGCATTTATTTGTAATTTTCATAATATTATTAGTATAACTGATGCTTAAACAAAAAACTGCAGAGGTGATTTGAAGCTTGAACATTAACATTTAAGAATCTGCTGAACAACTCGTTCAAGTTGCACTGAAACACCTCTCAGGTGGTGTTGCTCAAACTATCCTGGAAGATCAAGCTGAAGAAGCTTACTGGAAAAAAAACCAAACCAAAGTTTTTCAGGCCAATGAAATGTAACTGTTTTCAGATTTCAAAAATTAAAGATTGAATTTTCTAACATTATCAAGTGCAACTGGTAGGTTACAGCCTTAGCAGAACAAGAATGCTTAATGAGAAGTCCTCAGAAGGAAGTTCTAAAAGAATCAAACAACTGGGGATGTCCAAGAATAGTACCTTGCCACTAGTTTGCAAAATCTGTTTCGTATTTAATTGTGAACTTAGGGGCAAATAATGTTAGACATCATTACTCCTACTTATGCCTTAAAAACTGTTAAACTGTACATATTGTATTTTTAGAAGGCATGAATCACTTTCCTGATTCAATTTCAAGGATCATATGAATTTATCTTCTGATGCACCCAATTAAGATGAACAGATGAGAGACAATAATGCTTCCACAGGATCATAGGGAGACTTACTAGCTCCATGATAAACGACACTGCAGAACTAACATTCAACCCTTAAGAAGATGTGCAGTTTTAAGTTTTCTTTAGATGGCTGCAGTTGGACCAGCTAGCACCTGCCATTTGAAACCAGAGGCTATTCCCTCTCTCGCCTCTCTTTTTTTAAAAAAATAATTGGCTCCAAAGGGTTCCTGGGAAAGAAGTTCTCTGCCACAACATAAGACTTCAGGACAATGATGGCAAAATCTTCTTTAAAACTAATGCAAATAATATTAACACTTTTGAATGAGGTTTTTTAAGATTCCACAATAGCAGTGTTTAAAGTCTTAATTTCCAAGGCTTCTAATAAATTATTACTCTAATAGGAGACTGGGGAAGATTCTTCTTGCTCTTTATATTATCCTTTTTTGTTTCACTCCCAGTGGCTGCTTGTCCCAGAATACACTTATCCCAAACTAGCTTAATATTTCTGTCTTGTATTCAAAAGATCTCCAAAAATAATCAAAAAAGAATGGAAAAGGAAGAGCAACACAAAGTTGCTAAGCTACCACAAACCAAAACATGGAATGGAGAAGTCTAAGAGACTTTGCTCATAGTCTTGCTGAGGAAAGTACAGTATCTGGCTTTTATGAGAAAAAAGGCCAAAGCAATAGGACAAATGAGAGCAGTTGTCCATGTCCAGCCTTGTTTTTTCCAGGTCAATCATCTATCTCAGTATAATTGTTTTCTGGAATAGGGACAACCGACTACTTCAGAGTAATGAAATAAAGAGAAAAGTACCAGATTTCTTGTCCTACATCTATAAACAACTTGGTGATCTGCTGACAAAGCACTAGGAAAGAAAACAGCAAGAAGCATGTGAAAACGCAAGTGACAGTGTTGTGAAGACAGTCCTGCATCTCTAACGTTAGCTTTTAATATATTCCATAACATATTCCACTACATAATTTTAATCAGATGCTTTTGTGCAAGCATCTACACCTGAATGCATGCTTGCACTCAACAGAAATACTGACTGCTAAGCAGCTGATCCTCTTCATTTACTCCACTTTGCAGGTAGGAGTTCTGCTTGACAAGATTCTACAGCAACACAGACTGAAGTAAGTGAATTTCATGTTGCAAAAAATCTCTTCCTTGGAAAAAAAAATTTAGAGCAAAATCTTTTACAATAAAGTAGAACCTGCAGAGAGCAGACTGAGAGAGCAGATAGAACCTGCAGAGAGCAGGTTTTCAAATTTCATTCATGGGATTTAGTTCATTTAAGAAAATGCTATATTCTTCTTGCTACACCAACCTCTTCTAGAGTAATCAGCAAAATATTTTCTCTATATAGTCCAATGCAGATGAAGTAATGGACAGCTTCCTTTTCTATCAGCATAACAACAGCAGAAAAGCATGTACATGGTCCTAGCCCTTCTAATGAACTGGAATATATGCAATGCCAATATAAGGTAGTCAGCTTGTGTTTGTAAAAACCTCTGCCACATATCACATTTTTTTCCATGACCTAATTATTCTGAAAAAGAATGGAAGACATAGAAGTTGCTGCTTTCATTCCATTCCCTTTCTTCTTGGGAGTTCTGATTGTATTCTTTGCACTTAAACCGAGAAAACTAGCAAAAGAGATGCATGGTATGGACCCTTCCCCTACGCTAAGTGGTTTCAAAAAAACCTAAACAACATCCTACATCATTCAAAAGAACAGGGAAAAGAAGAGAAGAGAACAGGTTCTCCAGAAACTGTTCTTTCATGGTTTTGGAAACAGCCAAGAGAGTGGGTAAAGAGGGGATGAAAAGGGAAGAAGAGGTAAAGACAAACTTTCTTCTTCAGCTTTCAATGTTGTAAAAAGGATATCTCCCCTTCATCTTTCCTTATTCATCAGATACCTACAAGAAATTGGAGATTTGCCTACTGGGTTTTACAAATGCAGACAGGAATTCATAACGCTAAATATATGTACACAAAATAGGATAAGGGCATGTATATGCTGTAACCTTCTGTGTCTCTATAACCTTCCTTGTCTTTTTTCTCAACCAAATTCTGACACAGCAAAGCTCCCAAATCTTTGTTCAGATATCTCAGAAAACTGGTAAGCTGTGAGAAAGACCTGAGAATATCTGAAAAGCAGAAACAACCAAGACAATAAAGATAGCATATGAGGTAGTGCTAAGGTAGCGATCACTAGGAGCTCAAGGATTCAAGAGAAGACACAACAATGCGGGGATCTTGAAAATCTGACAAGGGAAAAAAAGTAATTGCACAGTCAGTGGAGTACTGCAGTTAGTCTGTTGCATCAAGGATATATTCCAACCTTTGCTCAACTGCTCAACTTGCTCAACTTTGCTCAACTGCTCACCCTTTGCCTACCTGCTTACCTAAGGCTGAAGTCTGTTTCTGGGATGGTGAATATACTAAAATTTAATTAGGATTCAACAAGCTAGCAACCTACATTGCAGGTGAGTTAGCTAATAATAAATTACTTTAAGCTTCTAAGCTGTGTATATCCTGCTTGCAGAATGATAACAAAGTAACCCAAAAAGACAGAGCATCACTCAAAAAAATCTTTTAAAAGACCAAGTTCCTCCATTTATTCCTCTTTAACATTCTGCTTGAGAGGCATTATCATGCAGAACACCAGTGTGGCTGAAACAGTCTGCCTCTGCAAGGAGGTGGCACAAGAAAAATAGCAATGAAGAGATATTCTCCTTACAAGTACATAGCGTGAACATTCTAATACACATTCCAAATGTGTATTAGGCACATTCCAAACTGTGCATTAGGCACAGTTTTCAAGTTAAGGGATTTCACTTCTTTTTAATTAGATATGTGATCTTGGTAAGCTTTGCTTAACAGAAACAGTATTTGTGAGGGAGGTCTTTCAAAGCTCAGCCCTTCAAACCTCTCTTTAATGCAGTTTCTCCTTCATTGTCCTTGAATCTGTACAACAAATTGAGAAAAAGATCTAAATATTTTATGGCTCTTGTTAGGTTTTTTTCTTTATACAGTTTGTATTTATAGAACCAATAGTACCACAGCACACCCCCTAGCAGAAAGGTAGTGTTTGCTATGCAAAACACACAGTCCATGATTGGCATCTAAGACCAATTGATCTACCCATTACCACTACGTCCCTACCCCCACAAGCTTTACTACAAAGCTATTGATTTAAACACTGCCGATCGGTTTCCATTTTCTGATTTTGGGCAGGCCAATTAAGAAAGTGAGTAATTGTGATTACACCACTTCAGGATCAATTACATTTGATGCAAGATAAAGTGCTCCTCTTAGAACAACATAAAGAAAATTGTTATGATCAGGAACTCTTTACCGCTGAACATGCTTCTAACAAAAATGCAAAATAACTGACAATGTCTTTCATAAGGATATGTTAGTAGGAAATACAGGAATATCAACATATTTCGCACAGTATTTTGACTATATTTTGACTAACTTCTAGAAGTCATTCCTTCTTTTGGATAAAAGCTTTTTAAGAAATAAGACAAGTTAAAAAGGCTGCATCTGAGTTGTCTAAGACATTGCTCCCAAAACATCACACTGCACAATTTCTTCAATGATATTGCAGATGAGTACCATTTTGAACAGCATATGTTTTCAAATAGCAAATTTTACGCAAAGAACATTTTACCTATTATTACACTATTTTCTAAGAACTAGTGACAAAGAAACAAGGCCCTATCAATTAGCAAAGGAACAAAGTAAGCAATTCCTATTCTTAATTTAATTTTAAACTTAGCTTGAGTACTTTGTCATTGGACTCACATTGTCTAAATCATTAAAATGAATACACCACTGAGGTCTGAGGCAAATCTATTTACAGTGATGTTACTCATAGTCTGGTTGGTGTTCAGGAATATTGATCTGTCTTGTTTGTCTAATAGGAAAATAATAAACAATTACTAGGCAATGTTGGAGAAAGTAATCAGTTTTTATATATCACTAATACAGCAGACCTCCCAAAACATAAAGGTGATGATCTGCATAAAATCAATGTGTTATGCTACACTGCTTATCCTCATCACTGCTAAGATTCTTAAATAAACGGTGTAAGTTTGAAATCAAACCACTGGTATACTGAAAATATGCACTTGAAAGAAAAATATCTGCTCTATTTAAAAAAGAATGTTTCTGCTTGATAAACTGAGAATATTCTATTTTAAAAAACTCAAATATATTTAGGAAAAGAGAGCCTATCATTTTGAAGCAATTTTGAAATTGCACTCTGTAGAAGGGAACTTCCTTCCCAAACAAACCTAGCATCAGGTAACAGTTCAAAGCTGTTTCCAAATTCCAGCAAATAGTATACAGACCAGCTATGACAACATGATGCACATAAACTACATGCTGCAGACATCTTGCTGGAGGTACAAATAGGTGTAAAATGACTATGTAGGAGTATCTGTTGTACTGGGAAAGGTTTGAGAAATGGAAAGAAAAAATTCAATAGTAAAACCTTCTTGCCCCTAGAACAAGCAATCTTATTTTAGCAGTACTTTTGGAGTCACTAGGGTACATCTCTATGATTAATATTTTCAGGCTGTCTTTAATAAACTGTAAATTTCACAGGCTGTCCTTAGCAGCAGTACACTAAAATTGCTACAGTACTTAAGACAGGGGTACAGAACTTTCTCAAAGGGTTTCCCTTAAACTGGATTGCAGAAATGTGAATGTCTCTTCAATATCTTTTTTTTGTGCAGAACATTGAAAACAGTGATTCTTGCAACAAAACATGTAAAAATCCCATTATTTCAGAATGTGTAAAAAAAAAAACAAACCCAAAACGTGTAGATCTACATACTGCTGTTGCACAGTTTCAAAGACTACATAAAAGTGAACAGCTTTAAAAGAAGGATTCCCCCTTCCATTCTTTTCCAGTGTTTGGACATCGTTACTATAAATTTACCCTGCTTTCAAATGCTAGTTTATAACAGAATTCTCACTGGGTGAACAGGTTTCCTGTTATCCTCGAATGCAGAAGGAACTCATACAAAGGAGGACCTTGAACATGCCAATAAAAAGCACAAAAAACGCAAATCAAGAATGTAAGACAAAATCTAGTTGGCTAGTCAGTTACTTGTTTTCATTCTCTCACTATTTATTTAAAAGAATCTACAGCATGAGGAATAAACTCTTTAGGCCAGGAAGTTTTGGGGTTGGTTTCATGCAGTCATGTTATATAGATCACAAACAGCCATAATAAGCACTCGAGGTAGTAAAATTGCTCACACTAAGTGCTTTTATGACTTGCAATTTCTTACAAGGCAGAACACACACAAAACACTACAGGAGAATAGTCAGACCTGACTGCTCCTTTCTAGAGGGTGTTAATAAGAAGAATCCCAAAAAGAGCAGGACAAAAAAAATAAAGCTGAAAAACAGAGAAGTAATTCTAAATCAAAAGAGGACTTAATGTTTCTGCTTAGTATCATTTACACCAAAGGAAAAACTATGCCTCCCAAACACAGTGTGTCAAAGAGTTTTTGAGTGTAAACAAATGACTTCAAACCTAGATCTGGGCTTAATTTGAAGGCTGAAGAAAACATTTCTTCTAATAGTAAAACTAAACACTAATCATGTATTATTTCTCTAAGAACATGTTGGGTATACATCATGGTATGAGTTTTGTTTAATTCTCTAAATATTTAATGAACAGCATGACTGCTATTGGCAAGTAAACTTCCAATAAACACTACTTTTGCCTTCCAAGAGCCAAAAATTACCCTCCTCTAACTCACCATAACTGGAAACTGGCTGTCTGAGTAGAATCACAGAAGTCAATACCCATTGTAACGGTAGTGGATCCTCCAGGCTCAAGGCACTCTAAATGAAGAGATTTGTAACAGGTAAAGTATCCGTGCAAGGCAACAGAAGACCCCAGATGCAAATAGTCAAACTTCATATAATTAAAAACCTATGTTAACAAACCCCAAAAAGCTCCATTAGAAAAGAATCAACAGCTGTAGTTTTATTTCAAGTAGGTGTCACCAAAATGTCACACTTAGACATTTAAGTGTCTTGGATCCCCCCTCCCACACAGTTAGTGCACATGAAATGTTGCCATTTCAATCTTACAGCTCTATTAACAAAATAACGATTTGTATTAGATAACTGAAGAAAATATTTTATAGAAAAAAAATATTGAAGTTAAATCCTTCTACTTGTGTGCAGATCCAGCACTGAGGTTTCATTTTCAATAACACTAGTTTGCACATTTAGTTAGTAAACAGCAAAACACAACAACTACTATTAAAATTTACATTAATACACATAATAGTGGAAAATGAGCTGAACTTAAACTATTTCATAATTACTGTGGTTTACTTACGGTCTTAATATTCCAATTGCATTAGTTGGAAGGGAGAAGAAAGATTATAAACACAAAATGGAAGACCATTTTGTTCTATACAAGCAGTATATATATATATATATGTGTGTGTGTGTGTGTCACAGACACTCTTGACAGTTAAGATATCAAGAGATATTATCATTCTTAGCTTCTTGACAAAATCACTACACTATTTCCTTAATGTTGTAAAGACAAAGCTTTCTTTAAAGGCTTTTTCTTTTAAGGTCTAAGTAGAAGTATTAAAAACAAGCACCAAAGTAAAGTTTGACTTCTCAAGATTACAACAAAGAAAAGCTAAAAGCATGGTTAAAAAAGAGGAATTCAAATAAAAAGAATTGGACAGGCAGAAAAATGTCCAATGTCCAGACTATTCATATTTCAGGAACTGAAAAGTTGGCAACTGCTCCATGACAAAAGGAAACAAAATTTAACAATATCAAGTTTGGAAAAATACGGAAACATGGAGTTGATGCAGTTAGGCAGAGTCTAAACTAATGCTAGTGAATGAATGAAAAACAAAGTATTCCACGGAGTCTGTGTAAAGCATTGAAAGATTACAGGCTCCAGCTCAAATTCAGAATAAACTTTACCAAAGTCTTTGAGCTTAATGTTTTCAAAGAGGATTTCAAAGGGAATTAGTCAACAAGAAAATGTGCAGGGGGACTTGGGTGAAATAATTTGGACCATTTCTACTGGAAAAATCAGGACAACTGCTAACAGTAATTGCAGTGAGTGAGGCAAAACTAGGTTTATACTCCAGTAGGAATACCTGTCTACACTGACACTTCTCTTGGTTCTGCTGGGCAAATTATAGTATGTGTTTTCCAAATGCTGGAAACAGAATAAGAACAGGGTATATGAACTTTGTTCTAGATAAAGTGACAAAGAATACCAAAAATTTGCATTTAAGCAAGAAAAGCAACATTTTTTGAAGGAACTACAGATAATGTATAGCTAATTTTCTGCAGAAGAAATTAAAAGCTTCACAGGACAGACAGCACAATGTCCTTCTTGGAGAAATAAATACTTTAAAGGGTAGGATTGTTTTGTGGAGCTCAAGAAATCTAAAGTGGACAATTTATTAATTCTACTTTTTTTTCTCCATGGTTTTTATGTGAGACACGTGAACGCTACTTTTAATTGACTGTTACGTGGGTACTGTACCTCCTGATCCAATCTACAGTGTTACTAGATTTCTACTTGTAAGCCTTTGTGCTTTATTTCTTTAAAGGGAGGGATATACAATAAAGCTGATGGTCAAAACTAACTTGAATTCAGAACTCTGAGCAGGACTTCTTATCTTGAGGAATTAATATAAAAACCAAAATTATTATTATTATTAATTAGTATTAAAACAAAGATTAATACAGTTCCTAAACATAACATATCATTACCAAAATGGAAACAGTTCCATAATTTTAACTCCGAAATAAAATGTAGCATTGGACAATTCGGTGTAAATCTGTATAACCTTTAAAATGTTAAAAAAATAACTATTTTAATAGCACAGAGCCATTTAATACCAACAGTCTTAACTACTTAAAACAAAGGATACTCTGTACTTCACTATTGTGCTTTAAAAACATGTTCCTGTATTCTTCTAATGTGATACAGATTCACATAATAATGTAGCTCATTGAAGGAGAAGAAATGTGTCTAAAGAAATAGGAGCTTGTGTCAAAAAGGAGCATGTCTGTCCTTCCCATTTGTATTATGAAATACACATTTTCGTTCCTTCTGACTACACCACAGTGTCCTAAAAAAAAGAAAGCAGATTGCGTGCACAGATACTACTCTTGAATAAAAGTTGCTATGATTTGTGTTCTTTCTCAGGTTTTATACTCCTTTCCACTAATAGAAATTTAGCAAAAAACCCTTGTAATCAGATAGAAAGTGAAACAACTTAGGTTTGGGCTGACTGCAGCATTGCTTTCTATCCAGTCTAGGCAGACACACTTTGTGGAAGTATGGTAGATATAAGCTAAACTAAAACATACACTCCCTCTCTACTGCCATAAGCTCACAAGGGAAAAAATGACAATGCTCCGAGCCACCAAAATACACATGACATCTACAAATTTACTTAAAGCTTGGTAAGAAACAATTGTGAATATATAAATCCTCATTCTTAACAATATCCCATAACACACATTCTAGACTAAGGCTGTCAGAAAATCAACGCTTGTTGGTATACAGAAAAATTTTATTGTATCAGCTGGAAGAGTTGTAATATAATTGATATTTGAACAAGCAGGTAAGCTTTCAGGCATGGAAGTTCCGATCTAAGCAATATTTTCAAAGTCAAATACAAGGGAAGCTGAATTAAATTTTTGTTAAAATCAGACTAGGAAACTATCTAGGAAAAGACAGTTGCATGAATGTGTGTATGTATACCTACATACACATGTATACATACATACACACACACACATATATATATGAGTACACGTTTGGCTACGCAAAAACACTTTCCTCTATTTGAAATGTTAAGAGTCTGTATTTTTAAAGATAGGATATGATTACCTATTGGATTAAACTCATGCATCCTCACGCCTGGAGGTAATTTCTTCCCCTCAATGTGAATATTCTCTATCTTCTGATCGGTTGTATTTGTTACTGTCACTTGCACAGGTACCATATGATCACCAAAAAGGCCTGGCTGTCTTGAGAAGTGATAATGAGCTGCTAATCCTTTTCCACTCATTCGATGAAGCAGTTCATATGCTTTTGTTGGCACAGAGACTTGAGAAGTGACCTGTTAAGTACAAAACAACAGTTGGCAAATGTAAATGAAGAACAAATAAAATAACAATTAAATATTGCACTTTTCACTCAGCTAGAACACCTGCTTTCAAGTTAGAATTTTAGTGAATCAGAAACATGTAAGGACACATTCAAATGCATAAAAAAATTGCAGTAATAGATATCAGATAACAGAGCCTAACATTTCTGGTGCTGAGAAAAAGCAGCTTCAACTTGGTTGTTATCTGTCTCACTTTCCACTATAGCATCTTTTCATTTTTTTAACTCTACAGTTATCTATTAAATTATCATTTTTTTTAAGAGTTACAGTTAGAATAGTAACGTTTTTTTCCAGTAAGAAACATTCTATGCATCAGAACTACAGCGTGACCCCAAGCCCATTGTGTAATGTGAAAGTGTAGTGTGAAATTTCTTCTACTTCTGTTGTTAAAACCACAAAAAAAAAGTTGCCTAATAATTACACCAGTGAAAAAGTAAAAATACAGTTATAAAGAGCAGAAGGATGCTGCCACTTTTTAAGCAGTCCTGCCGCTAAAAGCAGTAAGAGAAATACCAAGGATGTTTGGGTCCATTCTATCCTGCAGAAATAGCATGAAAAAAGATATTCAGTGTGCAAACATTCCCAGATACTACTGATAAGGAGATCTGTAATCATGAGCTCAAAAGTACAACACTAAGGCATATGCAGAAATCTGCATAAAAGTGAATCTGAATTCTTTAAACAAGTTCTAAGAAAAGGTTGGGGAATTACATGAAACAAACACCAAACAGAATGCAGAGGTTGAAAAAAGCCAAATGCTCAGCACAAAAATCCCATTTGTCTGGTCAATGCTCTATGAGCTACTGAACTTTACAGTAGATCTGTTAGATACACCTGTTTATGCTTTCACTGATGAGTGTCCCTCTTCTTTTGTCCTACCCACAACCCTGAATGTGTAACTAAGCGAGAGACAACTGCAGACAGCAGGCTGTTCAAGACTCCAATCAGCTAAACAGGGAGAACTAGCTTTCATCTTGCCTTCTCTACAAAACACTTGCAGGGCTGCTACATTTTCCTGACTGACACATTTAACACCGAAGGCCTGGTCTAAAGGCTTAAGGAATACTTTCAGTAATAGAAGAATAATAGGAGATGAAGTAAGAGCTGAGATTTAAACCCATAAGGTATTACAGAAATGGCAGGGCATCTGGAAAACTTTTGGTTGCAAACTATCCTGTTGAAAAACTTGGAAGTTAGCAAGTACATAACAAAACTTGATCTTCATCTCTTGAGTACCAGTTTCTGAACTGGAAAGCCAGGCTAATAATATCCATCACCTCAAATGAGTATCTGTGAAGGTCAACTAATAAATGCTTAACAGTGTGAGCACTACACTGATGAAAGCTGAAAAACTACATGAGGAACTTGAGTGAGTGTGTTTTCTCAGGTCGCTTTGGGAAGTGCATTAAGTTTCACACATATCATACTGAATGAAAAATAAATCATGAAGGTAAAAAGGCAGAAAGGATTCTCATCCCCTCAAAACTCAACCACTATGTGACTGTAACTAGAACAACACATGCAGGATGTGACCACACAAACACCTCTGTAAAACCTTCCACATCAGATTTCACTTTCAACTTTTTATGTAGTTGTTTCTTTCTTTAATATATAAAAACTCTGGTATCAGTTTTTTTAGAAACAAATTAATTATCTACCAGTAGTCTTAAGTACGAAGACTAAGGGCAGTTTCAAAACAGCTCTGAACTGATGAAACTCCACACCACCAAACTTCATATATGTACAACTTGCTAATACTTTTAAAATAAATTGTTGAAGTTCAATCATTTTCCTCACCTTAAAAAGATAATATAATGTTCTCAGGGACAACATTTTTAACTTTCCCATATGATGAGAAGAAAATACAGCTGTTTACAATAGAACACATACTATAAATTTCTGTACTTACTCAAATAATAGTAGCAATACCACTTAAAGAATATAGGCACCATATTTTTAAATTGAGTCAATTTTTTCAGTCCAATTCCCGATCTCTGACAAGCATGGAAATATCTAATACTTTTGTCCAAGAACACAGTTCAGTGAAATGTTACAAAATCCACAACAACCATGTATCTTTTTACTCCAAAGCCATTTCACATGCATAAATATATGCTAACATTAGGGTTACTTTATCTTTAAATGATATTTATAAAATAGTAACGTGTTTGATACCACATGACCAGATTTACAGCCAATGCAAAATGTATGAAAAGGTACAATTTGTATGGACCTTCACAGTTACTCAAAATTCAAACCCTCTTTGAATACAAGACTCAAACTTTCACAGATTAATACTCTGCTTAGTTTTCTAGAAACAACTGACAAGGTCAAACTCTCAAAAAACAACTGTGTTGTCCGGAAATAAGGAATGAAGTACTTTGAGTAATAAATATCTTATTGGTACACAGAAAGAGACAATAAGAGTAAGAAGTTATTAAGCAGTCAAATTAGCACATTACTTAAACCATTGTTCAAATAATGAACAAAACTCAACTTTTAAAATATAATTTAAGTCTTATTTTTAAGTTTAAGCTTAGTCTTTAACTTTTATTATTCATTTGAATGGGACCTGAATAATGCAAAAGTTATTTCATGAAATGGTTCACCCATTTTACATTAACAAACTTAGGGCATACGTTTAACTCATGTTAACACAAGTATTTTGAAGTAGACTAGCTTCTCTGTGCTAATTTACGGTTGGTTTTATTAGTACTGTTTATTAACAGGAATGAAAACATAAAAAGTCAGTAGTCCAGTCAAGTCCAGTCAGAAGTCCAACATGTAGATACACAGAATCATATACTCATTAAGGTTAGAAAATATCTCTAAAATCAGGGGCCTACTGTTAACCCAGCATTGCCATCCTCCCCATAAACCATGCTCCTAGGTTTCACATTTACAGGCCTTCTGAAGACTTCCATGAATGGTGATTTCACCAATTCCCTGGACAGCCTATTCTAATGCTTGATAATTCTTTTAGTGAAGAGATTTTTCCTAATACCAAACCTAAACCTCCCCTGGAACAACTTGAGGCCATTTCCTCTTGTCCTATCACTTACCTGGGAGAAGATAATGAACCCCACCTGGTTAAAACCTCCTTTCAGGTAGTTGTAGAGAGCAGTAAGGTCACCCCCGACCTTCCTTTTCTCCAGGATAAATACCACCAGTTCCCTCAGCCATTCCTCATAGGACTTACTCTCTAGACCCTTCATCAGCTCTGTTGCCCTTCTCTAAACACACTCCAGCACCTCAATGTCCTTCTTGTACTGAGGGGCCCACAGATGGATACAGGACTGAGGTGTGACCTCACCAGTGCTGAGTACAGAGGGACAATCACTGCCCTGGTCCTGCTGGTCACACTATTTCTGACACAAACCAGGATTCCACTGGTGGCCTTCTTGACCACCTGAGCACACTGTTGGCTCATGTTCAGCTGCTGTTAAACAGCACCTCCAGGTCCTTTTCCTCTAGGCAGTTTTCCAGCCACTCTTGCCTCAGCCTGTAGCACTGCCTGGGGTTGTTGTGACCCAAGGGCAGGACCTGGCACTTGGCCTTGTTGAATCTCATACCACTGGGCTCAGCCTTTTGGACCTTCACCTTTCACCAACCTGTGCTGGCTGGGCCTGACCCCCCTGACATGTCCTTCATATGCCATGTAATGGCATTCAGGATGAGATGTTCCAAAATGCATATACAAACAGAAAAATCCTTCACTGTATTTAAATTCTAACATTCATTCAAGTTTTACTGAATCCTCCCTGTGATTTTTAGAGATTTTAATCTATGCCCCCTTCAGCGTTACTTCTCGTTTCAGTCACAATTTCACTCCTGAGCCTGTTCACTTCTATTTTCAGTATTATACTACACATAGCAACAGAAACACAAAAGACAGTCAGAATACTGACATGATGTTTAAGCCATCTTTCTTCCTATAGAACATTAACTTTCACTTGCATTTAATGTGGTAGTACTGAAAAAAAATAAAATATATGTATGTTGAAGAAATTTAATTCTGGAAAATGAGAGTTCTCAAACCCTCTACTTGGTAGCAAGGGTTTTGAGCTGACAAAGGCTGATGTGACTGCAATGTGGTGTATTTAACAGTTGCATCGGTCTAGTAAACAGTTTTTTAATTCTAAAATTTTTGATGTATAGAGTTGTGATACTTAGAGAATCCCATAGGGCACATACCTGCAATCACTGTGGGGTTAAAATAATACTACACAGAGTTAACAGAACAAGATGCATCTACTAACCAGGAGATAATCTCCTACAAATCTTACAGAGCATATGTTTAAATTATAGAAGTAGTTTGTGTACCTTTGGATGGTTTATGAAAATAACCAATCAATTCTGTAGACACAACATTATTTCTAAAGGAAATCTATGTGACTCATGATGCCTGCAGAAACACAGAGACAAACCACACATATTTTATCAGTTTATTACAGTAAGCAAATAAGCGTGGAATGAGAGTGCACATAACTGTCTACTTAACGCTTACTGAAACATTTATAAGAGCTGTTATCTTCCTAATAACAGACAGACAGTGTGCAATTTTAGAGAGGAGAAAAGCTTCATATTTTTTAACACTTCACTAAAAAGTAACTGAAGAGTGTAAAATGAAAAATACTCTGTGCAGTTAGCTGGTAATGGACCATATTATCAACTCAAGTTAGATTTATAGGATACAAACTAGTCACTAATAGTTATTTTATGACACAGTGTGTCTGCTTTTTTTGGGTGAAGATTATTAAGATTAAACTTGCAAAACTTTTTTTTATACAGCTGTTTAGAAAGGCAGTAAAAATAAATTAAAATACTGACTGCCCTTCCACCCCATTCTGACTGAAAGCCAAGTGTAGGGACTCCATAGTGATATTATATGGTAACACTATCTTGGTACTAGTCAGACTGGCCACCATTAGAATTGCACATGTTGAAAGGTGATCCGTCACCCTAAAAGAAACAGCAAGTATTTTTAAACTAGTTCTTATATAAGAACAAGTACGACATTACAATTTTGCCATAAAAGTCCCCCACTCATTAATCATGTAAAGGGAAAAGTCTAAGATCACTGACAGTAGTTCTTGCTTTCTTTATCACAACAGAGCTGACTAGTTACAAACCACTGAATCCTCTCAGAATGAACATGCTTCTTTTTTCCAGCTCAGTAAGTCCTTATTAATTAATTTTACATTGATACCAAAAAATATTTTCCATAATTATTTAAAATTAAAAGCACTACAGGGTTTATTAAACCTAGTACAGAAAACAGAGGGAGACACACTTCCTGTACAAGGTACTGTAGAATCATCAGAGAATCACAGAATGGTTTGGGCTGGGACTTGAAAGAAGCATTGTTATTATTATTAAGCAAAAAATTATGTCTGCTTTCTTTTGTATTTGTTCCTTAGCTTAATAATGCTGCAATAATAAACATAGATTATTATGAGTCATAAATGTATATATTTTTGGATGAAAAATATATTATTGAAAAAAAATATTTGCTTCCAAGAATTATGACAATTATAATTCTACTTGCTCTAATTTACATTCTGTTAAAGCTGCGGACTAAATCATTTTATCTAAGTAACCCTTCTACTGCCCTCCTACTGGCACTATCCCTGACATAATCCAAGAATTACCTACTGAGCTGTGAGAGCTATATACTCTCTCACACTCACGGTAAGGCTATGCTCCAGTAACTCTGCAACAGCTAAGGGGAGAAGGGCTATCATGTAGTCCAGCCACATTTACATGATCTTTCAACTGAAGCTATGAGAGCAACTTAAATATAATTTTTATAGTATTAGGAGGAAGATGGAAAACCAGGAAAACAAAGAAAAGACAACTACTGGCAGGAAACAGTATATTCATGACATTTTAATTACCAGTTACATATTACTTACAGTCATAATATGGCTCTTACAAAAATAATTAATAATTCATAAAAAGATATAACAAAACCCAAACAAATAACATCAACATCCTAGTCTGCATTATTTCAGGAGGCTGTTGGAAATCCCAACATTACAGTATACTTAAGTCATGCTAATATGGACTGCCAAAGTAATGACAGAATCTCTCTGGCAGTGGGCAGGGAAACCAAACAAGCAAGCAAGCTAGCTCCTATTTTCCACAATCTGAGAAAAGCAACAGGATACCATCATTCAATTTGGGCTAATTTATCTAGACACACAGACACTCAAGGACATCATGTCAAATTCTGGAAAACGCTTTCCACCAAAGGCACATTTAACAGCTCTACATCTTCTAAAAGCCATGTCTGCTAAGAAGCCCTTCAATTTCTAATACATCCTAACTCCCTTCTTTTTGCATTGCCATCAACTTTTAGGCTCTAAACTTCCCTAAATAATTAATATGTCAATGAGGCTAATTGAAAATTACCATATTAATGATCATACCTTTAAACCATTAGTGTTTTCAGACAATTTCAGGCATTATAAAGTGAGTTCCAAAAATTTTTACTCTAAATTGTTAGATTAATACTTTTGATAATAAAAACTTGTAGGGAAAATAAAACAAACAAAACCCCACCACCACCACCAAAACTCATAAATTACAAAATCCCAGAAAACCAAAACCAAAGCCACCCAAATAACTTCCACTGATTTTTAAATGAGATGAATCTCAAACAAATGATCACTATCAACAAAAGCCTCCCTCTGTAAGGCTGCCAAAATTAATTCTTTCCTATGCCTTTTTTTTTTTTACTCTAATATTTATATGGTCTCAAATTATCCCTTCACGAAGAATCATATGTTCAAGGTAATCACAGAATTATAGAATCACAGAATGGTTCGGGTTGGAGGAGACCTTACAGATCACCTAGTTCTAACCACCCCTGCTGTGGCAAGGGACATCTCCTACTAGAAAAGGTTGCTCAGAACTCCAACCCACAGGTCAGTGTCCTTCCTGTTCTGGGAACCCCAGAGCTGGATGCAGTGCTCCAGGTGGGGTCTCACCAGAGCAGAGTAGAGGGGTGGAATCCCCTCCCTTGACCTGCTGCCCACACTGCTTTTGATGCAGCCCAGGATACAATTGGCTTTCTGGGCTGTGAGTGCACATTGCTGGGTCATGTCCAGCCTCTCATCCACCAGCATCCCCGAGTCCTTCTCAGTGGGGCTGCTCTCCACCTGTTCATCTCCCAGCTTGGATTGATACCAGGACTGCTCTGACCCAAGTGCAGCTCCTTGCACTTGGTCTCACTAAACCTCCTAAAATTCCCATGATCCCTCTCCTAGAGCTTGTCCAGGTCCCCGTGGATGGCATCCTGTCCTTCAGGTGTGTCAGCTGCACCACTCAGCTTGGTGCATCCTCAAATTTGTTGAGGGTGCATTTGATCCCTCTATGTCATTCATGAAGATATTAAATAACACTGGTCCCTGTATGGACCTCTGAGGGACACCACTTGTCACTGATGCCCGTTGGGACCCTGAGCCATTGGTCACTACCCTCTGGATGTGACCATTCAACCACTTTCTTATCCATCTAACAGTCCACTCATCAAATCCATCTCTCCAATTTAGAGAGAGGGATGTTGTGGGGGACTGTGTCAAAGGCTTTACAGAAGTCCAGACAAATGACATCTTCCCTTGTCCCCTGATGTCATCCCTCCGTCCTAGAAGGCCTAGAAGGCCACCAGGTTGGTCAGGCAGGACTTGCCCTTGGTGAAGCTGTGCTGGCTGTCTCATATCACCTCCCTGTCCTTCATGTGCCCTAGCACAGCTTGCAGGAGGATCTGTTGCATGATCTTCCCAGGCACAGAGGTGAGGCTGACAGGGTGGTAGTTTCCAGGGTCCTCCTTTCTACCCTTTTAAAAGATGGGTATGATATTTCCCTTTTTCCAGTCACCTGGGACTTCCCCTGACTGCCATGACATTTCAGATATCATGGAGAGTGGCTTGGCAACTACATCAGCCGATTCCTTCAGGGATGCATCTCATTGGGTCCTATAGGCTTATGTGCCTTCCAGTTCCTCAAGATCCTTCCTGATCTTCTGTTAACAGTGGGAGAGACTTTGCTCCCCCTGTCCTCATCCTCCTGACCGTCCACTGCAGCAGTGTGGGAAGAGAGGTCGCCATTGCAGACTGAGGCAAAAAGTTAGTGAGTAGCTCAGTCTCTTTCTCATCTGCTGTTACCTGTTCACCCGTCTTATTTATCAAGTGGGTACACCTTCTTTGACCTTCATTTTCTGATTAACATACCTGTAGAAGCCCTTCCTGTTATTTGTTGCGTCCCCTGCCAGGTTTACTTCCAGGTTTGCCTTGGCCTTCCTCACCCTTCCCTGCACAGTCGTACTTCATCTCTATACTCTTTGCAGGTCACCTGTCCTTGCCTCCACTATCCGAGTATTCGCTTCTTTCCCTTTAGTTAGACCAGCAGGTCCCTATGCAGCCATGCAGGTGTGCTGCCTTCCTTGCCTTATTTTTTGCTCCTGGGGATTGCTAGCTCTTATGCTAGCAAATATCTCCCTCAAAGATCTCCCAGCTCTGTTCCACTTCCTCACCCCTGAGGGCAGTCTCTCGGTGGCTGCCATGACTATCTCTCTGAAGAGCTGGAATTTTGCTTTCCTAAAGTTCAGGGGGCTAACTTTACTCCTTGTCTTACCCTATCCCTCAGGACCATGAACTCCACCAATGCATGATCTCTGCAACCCATCTGGCCTCCAGTCTTGATGTTCCCAGCTAGCTCACCTGTGTTGGTGACCAAAAGACCAAGTAATGCACCCCCTCTGGTAGGGCTGTCTGTTACCTGGGCTGGGAAGTTATCCTCCATGAATTCCAGGAGTATCCTGGATTGCCTACAGCTTACCGTGCTATTTTCCCAGCAGATATCAGGGTGGTTGAAGTCCCCCAGCACAACAAGAGTCTGTGAGCATGATGGCTCCTATAGCAGGAGCAGGAAGGCTGCATCAATAGGCTCCCCTTGATAAGGTGGCCTGTAGTAGACAAGAGTCACAAGGTTCCTTTTTCTGCCTCAGTCTCCAATTCTTACCCACACCTTTTTGACCTGCTCATGGGTATAATCTGTGAATCCAGAGATGATCCAAATCTTCAGTAATCCTAAATTATCCCTTTTCTAATATTTTTATATCCCTTAGATTTTTCTATGGTTCCTTTAAAACAGAACCAACTAGATAGAATTGCAGTTACTCTGTATCACTAAAAAGTATTGCTCTTCAAAAATAAGAATGCCTATATGATATAAAGGAACCAGGATTAGACCTTAACCTGGAGTTCACAAACAGCATAAAACTGTATCAGTCCCACCCCAGACTAATCAAGCACTTTTAAAACTGACAGTGCACTTGTTTTGTATTTTAAGTATAACTGGGGGCCAGAGAGACAGCTTGCATTTCACATGTATAATAGAGTTTAAAGCTTTGTAGTACAACAACACATGCTTTTGTTTGAAATTTCACACCTTTGCCTTTTCCTTCTGCTGAGCATAACAAATCCCATGAATAATCCAATGAAAATATTAGTAAAATCTTTTAAAAAGCCACACAAGAAAGGAGTTCAGTAGCAAAAAAATGGGAATATTCTCATGATTAAGTCACAGTTATTACATAAGCATGAAGGAAAGGGCTAAAGTCAGTGACATAATTATGGGACACAAAGCTTGGTATAAATTCAGAAGAACACATTCTTCCCCAAAGGGTACCCTGGGGGACTATGAAAACGACTTAAACAGATACTAAAGGAAAAATTTTCTTTTGATGACACTAGCAGAAAATTCCTACACTTCAGGTCTCAAACTGGTGAAATCCATATTTGTGCTCGAGAAACCTTAAGATTTACTATCATTTTGTCCTATGTATGTTTCTAAGAGGAAAAAAGCAGATGGTCTGGTGGCTGATGCATATGTGAGACTTTCATCAAGCAGCATGATTAGGCATTTCAAGGAAAAGGCATTCTCCCAATACAAAACAAGTAATTTACTTCAATTTAGTGATTCAATCCTTCCACTGACCACCTAACTGGAAAGACTGAGGACTGCACTTGAGGACATGGTTTAGTGGTGGACTTGGCAGTGTTAGGTTTGCAGTTGGACTCAATGATCTTTTTCAACCTCAATGATTCTTTGATTCTATGATTACCTGAAGTAGTTTAGCAGTTAGAAAAACAGAGTAAGGTGTCAGCCTCACCTTGCATCCTAATTATGAATTTGAAATGGTGAACATTGCTAAGAGGGATTAATATAGATTTTGGCATTGAGTCTACATGACTTTAAAGAAGTTCCTACAAATGGTTTCTAATATATTATTTTGATTTTTGGCAAACAGCCAGTACTCTAGAGACCTCTAAAGTGAAAACATACTGAACCCTACTGGCTATAACGTATAATTTTACAGTTAGGATTATACTATAACAACTCCTGCATATTGGTTTCTTCCAACAGAAGTGCCTAGTTCAAATTTTTCCCCAGAAAAAGACATCATGTGTCAGGGGAAGTGTATAATATAAGTTGAAACACTTCTACACAGTATTCCCTACAAGGCAAAACAAACTCAGCCTATAATATACCATATTTGAAATCTAGTAGAGATATTTATGAATGTCAAAATGTAAATTACATCTTTGCCAGCTTCATAAACTATATTTGAATCTTGTTCACTATATTGTTGTTGAGGAATGCAACAGGTTATTTTGGCTTCTATCGGGATGATCTTAAAGTACTTTGCTTTTATCTGTCAGGATGATCTTTGCCCACCTGCAAGGACAAAAGGCTGAAATAAGTACTGAACTCACTGCACACAAACATCTGCATCAGCTCTCCCTCAATGCAGGAGAAGAATCTCTGCAAGTACAAGAATACCTCTTTTAAACATGATATTGACATGACAAATTTCCCCAAGTTTTATTTAATTGTACACATAATATGTGTACAATTGTGTACAATATGTATAATATGAACAAATCCATATTCCCTAGGTTGCAAGAATTACAGCTGACCTGAGACCATGCTAACATAGTTTTTCTGTTTTGTTTTCCTTAAGCTTCATTTTTCATCCCTAAAAAGAAAAAAAATAATCTGCTACAGTTAATAGTCTGTTAAGCAACAAAGAGGTTTATTTATAACCAGTTACCTTCAGTTTTTGTTTAAATTCAAATTTAAATAAATTTCTATTTTTTTGACTCATTTATTAAAACTTAGTCCATTTTAAAGCAACACTTAATACACAAATGTATGTCAAATACTTGAAATTTATGATTTATATAGAAAGTAACAGCAGTTAAAATTTATGATTTGTGTAGTAAGCATATATTCTAATGCTCCTGGAGTTACAAAGGTCCTTCAGTGTAAACAGTAGAATGATCTTCATACATTTCTTCATAAAAACATTCCAAACTAATAATAGTAAAAAATTGTACACAAACCTTTTACATCAATGAATTCCTAAATTCCATTATACAATTAAAAGTTCTATTTTACAGTTCTTACAAACGTATCTTTCCACCATTCTTCTGGCATCTTCAAATCAAGAACATAGATGCTAGGGACTACAGATGCCAAGTGACACTATATGCAGCCCTACAAAGATGGAAATATTTCTTAATCCAAGTGAACAGAAGTTAAAAATGAAAACTTTTATCAACTGCGCAGAAATCAGTATTA